>NC_092461.1:59156347-59446347 GCF_047495875.1 Pithys albifrons albifrons | reverse complement strand
TGGCAACTGGTCAATGTCAAAATGCACAATGGTCTTAATAGATTCAGAACTTAAAACAAGTTTCACAAAGGTTGCCATGAATTCTGTTAGGAATAGATACCATGTTTTGTTTATCTTTGCTGTCTGGAAAGTTTGGTAAATGGTGTGATACCAAAAAAACATAACAAAGAAATTATTTAATTAAGATCTCCCCACAAAATGTGATTTAAAAAACCCAAAACAAACAAGCAAGCAAACAAACAAAAAAAAACCCCCATACCCAAAGGACAACAACCCAGACAACCCAGAACCTAAAGTAATATATGGACACAGTAACTAGTGAACACCTTATGGGCATGAAAGGTCTTAGGAGGATGTTTCAAAAACAGGCAGAGATGAAATAAATGGAGTTTTGCAAGAAAGCCAGTTCAACACTGTAGGAACCATTAAAGTAAAACCTAGATTGCCTGCTGGCTTGCAGTCTGATGTGGAAAGTCTCTCAATAGTGGATGATTTGTAAGCACACATTCTTATTTCAAACAGTAGGTTGTTTGCTCCCTGCTGTTTGAAGTGAGTTTAATATTCATAGACAAATCTACAAGCTATTTACTATGACTGAAGGGGTAGGTTTTGTGGTTTAGTACTGCACTACGTGATGGGGCCGCTTTGTGCTGTGAACCCTTCTTTCACAACACATGTATTTTCAGGACTTGAGCATCAGTAGTCCTGGTCAGTGTTTTAGTTCAAGGGCTTCTTCCCAAAGAAAGTCAGAGAACTGGGAAGGGAGTGGAATTGGAGCCTTCTTGGACCCTTTTTTCTAAACCCTACAGATTCTTAGGGGCAACTATTTGCAGAAATTGTGTGACTTACACAGTATCCTTAAAAAGAAAGACAACCTTGGTGCCTATGGTAATTTCTGAGAGCTCATGTCACATACATGAGACTAAGGGTCTTAAAGCTGATTGCATGGCCCAATATCAGTGTGAGTAAAAATATTCTGCACCTTCAAATTCCCCACTTGTTTCCAGAGACAAAAGGTGTCATTTCCTGTCCAAAACTATGTGGTGCAGCATTGCTGCAGAGCAATGAACAGCTGCTCTGTTTTTCCCCTACACCATATATAAGTTACATTTCAGTGAGACTGCTTATACCAGTTTAGAACCTTCTACAGTGAAAAACACTATCTACATTTAGAATTAATTATCTATATAATTTTTGGTCTCATGCCAGAACATAGATTTTTTTCCCATAGCTTATAATGGCTATAACTGCTATGTTATTTCCTACACATATTTATCAAGGAGTTACTCACATTGTGTATTTGATGACCCTGTTAATATTGCATAAAAATCACCTGATAAAATTGTTGAGGATTTTTATTGGCATAACTCTTCACTTCAATGAGGAAATTGTTTTGCAACAGATGGTGTGAAAAGGATATAGTGATATGCTGTTATTTGTTAAAAAAAGATTTTGTTGACACTAAACACTTTAAACAATCATAAAATATGCAGGAACTAATTTAATGGTGAATCATTAGAGCTCACTGGTTTAAATAATTGTTTTCAATTTAAAAAAAAAAGAAAACTACTAAGAGTGCTGAGTTTGAAGACACACTAGAAAGTTGAACACAAAGTAATTGTGTTGAAGAAAACCCATCTGAAATTTATTTTAAATCATTCCTGGTTCTGTCATGTACTCCTACCTTTCTTTTTAAAATATAATTTATAAACCATGTCTATAAGAAATATTTCATAAATCTTTTTGTTGATTGTTCACTGATTTATGAATCTTACCTGATTTTCTAAAAAATATTTCATTTTTTGTTATTCCTTTAAGGGATTTTTGAAGTTCCTTCCTTCCTTCCTTCCTTCCTTCCTTCCTTCCTTCCTTCCTTCCTTCCTTCCTTCCTTCCTTCCTTCCTTCCTTCCTTCCTTCCTTCCTTCCTTCCTTCCTTCCTTCCTTCCTTCCTTCCTTCCTTCCTTCCTTCCTTCCTTCCTTCCTTCCTTCCTTCCTTCCTTCCTTCCTTCCTTCCTTCCTTCCTTCCTTCCTTCCTTCCTTCCTTCCTTCCTTCCTTCCTTCCTTCCTTCCTTCCTTCCTTCCTTCCTTCCTTCCTTCCTTCCTTCCTTCCTTCCTTCCTTCCTTCCTTCCTTCCTTCCTTCCTTCCTTCCTTCCTTCCTTCCCCATGATACACATATTCCCTGTGTTGCTCTAATTGGTCTAACAGGACGGGTTGATCTTTCCCACCTCACTAAATTTTAGCTCAGGAAGTGGAGAAATTATTTGAGTGTATGAAACTCATCATTCCCAATGACCATTGAACCCATGATAAGGAGGGGAAAAACCAGATTATCTGGGATTTGTAGACTGGGAAACCCTAGTCTGGAATTCATAGAAAATTGTGACCAGAGAGGTTTGCTTTCTGCATTACACAGGCCAAATTCTGTGTAAAACTTCTTTCATTCCTTCACACAGTGCAGAAAATAAATGCTTGTCTATAGCCAAAGTGAACTGAGCTCAAAAATGTGCATTCCTTTCTGCTGTTGCAGAGTCTGCATCACTTACTGCCCCAGGTCTCTGACAGGCCATTCATGGTAATTTGATTCTGGTCTGTCACACAAGGTTGAGCAGCAACCTGAATGTACAAATACTTGCAGCATTCATTATTGATAAGACTTGGAAAAGCATTAGATAATGTGTTACTTAATGTATTTATTGTACGTGACTTCAGATGGATGATCTCTTTAGATAGATGAAGGATTGCATAGCAAATCAACAAAAATGTCTCTGTTTCCTTTTCTGTTTGCATGAAGCTCACAAGGAGTCAGCTGCACCTAAACATTGACACAGCAGCTCTTCAACACAGTTTGTTGTCCAGAAGTCATAACGATTGGAGGCGTTCAAGAAAATTGATAACAGTTTCTCTATGCAATCTGGGCAGCTTAGGTGTATTTAAAAAAAAAACAACCAACCAAACAAACAAACAAACCCCCCCCAATTTTGGACTAAAACCTTTGATGAGACAAGTATTTTCATCCTATGTATAAACCCCAGGGGATACTTTGTCATAAAGTCTCTCCCTCTGCTACCCCTTCCAAACCACTAAAATTATATAAAAATGCTACTGACCCTGAACACCATCCCCCAAAGGCTAAACCTTATAATGATATCAATAAAAGTCAGGCCTCAAAGAAAGGCAAGGTTAATAATAATCACCAGATAGGCACTATGTTCCTCATAACGTAATTGCCATTCCTGGGACAGTTAAATATTATTCATTCTGCATCATAGACCGAATCATGAATCATAGTAAGTGGAACAAATTCTTACTGAAGTAAATAAATGTTAAAAACCTTGCAGTCATTAGTAATGTAGCCCAAAACACCTTGCAGTTGAGTTAAGGCGATCCAATGCTTTGGATGTGATGGCACAGCAAGATAGCTTCTGCAGACATTGCACTTAGAGGACAGGGCTTGCTGCACACCATTCCAGGCAATAAAAAAGCCACTGTTTTATAGGAGTCAACATCAGGTAAAAAGAAGCATCTATTAAACCAGACAGAGCAGCACATTAGCATAGGAACATTGCTTTTGGAAGCCCAGCCAGCTAAATGTTACATTTCAGACCACTCTGGATACCTTAAAATCACAAAGCAGCATGGGATGACTGATGATACCTGTCAATGTGGTGTCTTCCAAGCATCAGTAATATCCCTGACAGATTCCTCAACTAAGGAAGAAATGCTGAGTGTGCTGGGAGCCAGCAGAGGATGAATCAGCCAAAGCTATAAGAACAGAAAAAGATGAAGCACAACTGATGACTTGTTGAGCAGAAATGCTGCACCATGCCACATCTGTGTCAGATGTGTTATGCCACAGTTCTCAGCCAGAAAACAAAACAAAACCAAACAAAAAACCCCGACAGCATCAGTCAATAAAACAAACAAACAAAACACAGCAACTACCCAACCCAATAGCTGAATGCCAGATTCTCTAGAGAAGTTACAAACTGTTTAGCCTTTTCAAGCTTTCTATAAGCTGTTTTACACTGCAGGCTCAGGTATTATGCGCTTTTCCTGGAGTGGCTCCCATTTCATGTATAATTTTTAGTGTTATTGTCTCAGTTACTAAGTAACATAAAGTTGCCATACGCATCTTTCCCTTTAAATGCTATTCCTCTGAGAGAGACTCAATACTTGGAGCACCCAGTGATTTTATTTAGGTATATAGAAGGATCGGAGAAACATGTTTTATGGACTGAAGTAATGAAGTGCTTTAACTTCAACATGCTATAGCTCCATTCAGTATAGAGTGCTTATTTGTAAGTCAGTGTTTGCCTGACTTCCATGCTGAGTAAGAAGATTATTAAAGCAAAAGGGAGTATTTTGGAGATATGAAATGAACTAACCCAATTCCACAGAAAATGAGAACTTCTCAGAAGTGACATGGCCATCCAACTTCAGCTGACAGAAGGATAAGTAGCTTTTTTACATTTAAAGCAGTGAAACATTTATCCCTTGATTGAGAATTGTAGACTCCCACATTCATAATGCTTATTTTAGGCTTGCATAGCTCAGCTTTGAGTCACTGGTCAACTCATTATGATTATGCATTCACTGTTGAAGTGCTATCTATTTGCTCTGCACTCTACAAGTACTCCCACAAGGCAAAATTTCATTCCCACAGAGGTAATCTTTGGAGTCATTTGTAAACTTGGAGTAACTTCTGCATACTTGTCTTTTTATCGTTTTTCAAGTGACAGAGAGGTAGCAATGGGAATTTCTAATACAGCAAAATGTGCACTGTCAGATCCTCACAATAGCACCCCCTTTGCACCATCCTGTCTCTGTTAGGCCAGGATAATTAGTTCTTCTCATGACTGGTAATTAAAAACAGATCTCATACACCTAAACACTTTGGGAAAGAAGATTAATGATAGGGTCTCTGGTTTTGGGCCTCATAAGGGTAGGGAAATCATAATGAGGAGGAGGAGGAGGAATGTGGACGAAAGAAGTTTGTTTTGCACAGTAATTGGAGAAAATGGTAAACACACAACTTCTGGGAAGTGAAGAAATGAGTTTAATGACTTTCAAAATCTTTGTCCTCTCCCTTTTTATGGGAAACTTGCTTTCAGTACATTTCCCATTCCTTCATCTTGAGTGCACCAGGAAGGATTGAAATAATTTTCTTCTAATGTGAAGTGTGGAGGCAGGAGCCACCCAGTATGACTGAGTGTGACTCAGATTTGACTGATGACTGAGTGAGTCTCTATCCCAGGTGTGTTCAGAGCAAGGGCCACCGACCAATGTATTCTGTGTATCTATTGTTTAATTTTAGAATATCAAAGAAAGATTGGAAAATCTCTCTTCCAAGACACTAACTGATCCAGGATTTTTTTTTAAATAATCATATAGGACTTACTAAAAAAATAATTAAAAATATTAGCTTTTAAGGTTGCATTCCCCTACACCCAAAAGACTCAATTATGAACATAGGAAAGTTTTGATGCAAACTATCTGAGACAAAATGTAAAAAATCTGTTCAAGAATACATCTGTATCAGCATTCCTAGAATCATAGAATGGTGAGCCCCCCTAACCAGGATATGGACAAACTAAGACTTTTAAATTCAGGGGAATTAAATGTAATTTGTAGTTGGGTAACCAGCCTTGGAATCTAACCCAAAGTGAATTTACATACATCTCATGCCCAAGAACAGATCATAAGTGCTTGACTGCAGGATCACTGCTCTTTTTCAGCTATTGTTATTAATTATGTTTTGTAGTACTAGAACACTAAAGGGATCCCTATCTATTTAGGATCCCATTTGACTTTGGAGGGAAAATAAATCTATTGTGTAAGAAAGAGTTCATTCTAACATGAAGAGACAGGTAAAGTGTATTTTGGACAAAGGAAACAAAGGACAGGGAAAGAAGTAACGCAGGAGAAAAAACAAAGCTCTTTTCAATCAAAGTGATCTTAGGACTGCGCAGTGAAGCATTGGTCAGTTCTACACTTTCCTTTGGATCCCAGCTATAAATAGGCTTACAATGGAGCTGGAAAGAGTGAGTGTCACAAAAAACAGAGAAGGTAAGCAAGTCAGAAAAGTCCATGTACAAACTTAATACAGCAAGCTGAATAGTTTGTCCATCCTAACTCACAGTCTTGGGGGAAAAAAAAAAAGTTTGAGATTTATCTTTCATTTAAACAAGTAAAATAAGCAGTCCTGGGATAGTTTTATTTGTTTCTGTTCTGGGCCATAGCTATTCTATATGAACTACCCCTAAACATTATTTGCCAATGATAAAGAAGTTGTCCCATCAGATTCCCTAGTTACATCAGAACTTCTTTCATCTCCACAAACAAAAATTAATAGGAAAATTATGGAACTGGATCCCCGCCACAGGAATCAGTTCCCTTGCATCTTCTCTCTAGTATGAGTCAGTTTTGTACATGAATTTTCACCAGGTTTGGAAATGTATGTCAGCACTGGAATCCTGTAAAACTTCTGATACAATGGAGCTTTAAGTACCTGGACTCCCAGTATTTAAGTTTTTTATCTTATTACTTTTTAAGGAAACCTTTGTGGATTAAGCTCTGCCTAGCAGGCCAGGTATGTTAAGTTTCCAGCAATACTTTTTCACTTTCTTTACTGAGGATCACAGAAAGACCAAAGTAAAACCAGTAAACCAGAAAGAGCACACCTTTTTCAAATCTCTCCAGTAGTTTATAATCTGTGCTTCATCTTGTTATTTTTTTTTTACTTGTTTTTCAGAGTGGACTCAAAATTTTAGGCAGCGACTTGCATGTCTTAGACTTTGGAATGACAAAAAAAGAAGGCTAACTAAGAGCATCTATGCAAATTTTCATGTGTATTCACATATATATCAACTAAGGACTGAAAAAGACCTCTCTGAATTTTCTCCTGTGGAAAAAAAAAGGCCTGTTATACATTCTCAAAGTGTGAGGTGTACCAGAATGGGAAACTGCTGCATTATGGTGTGTTTAAAAGAAGTAACCTGCAATTCAGACTTTGCTGAAGTTGAAGTGAGCTTTGGATGCTAAGACTTGTAAATTAGATCCCTGCAAAGTGTGAAAAAGTTCACTGAAAACTGATTCAGGTGTTTAAAGCATTAGCAGAGTAAAGGCAGGCTTAGATTTTTTCTGACCTGACAGTGCTGGCTTTTGAGCCACCTTCCTAGAGTTTTCAGCATTCATTGTTGTGATGGTTTGTGCAGTTTGCAGAAGATCCTGGTTAATGATATAGGCTGAATTTACTGAGAAATACGGAAAGTTCAGAATTACAACTCTAGAGTTGATGAGAGTCTAATTAGCATTTTAGATGCTGTGGAACAGTGAAAATTAGAGTCTCTCCAGGGAACACAAGAAGGACTGAATGTTTTTTGAAGGAACTTGTCATATACTTCTGAGACAGGAAGAGCCATCAGAACAGACCTAATGCTTAAGAAACAGTGTGGGAAAAGTTCAAAGGCTCATTTGGACCTATGCATCTCATGAGACAGAGCTGAGACTTTAAAGATGAATGTAACAACTGGCAAGAGATATAAGTAAAAATTTTCAGTGGCAGAGACTTGAGACAAGAATGAATTGTTTCTGCAGTGTAGGGTTGAGCATACATTATTGTTTATATACAAGCAAATAACTGCCACAAATATACTAGTCATCTTGACTAAACTAAAAGTAAGTAAATATTTTTTTAAAACAACTTATGTACAAGAATTTTATTTATGATACGGTTGTTCAGATTTCTGTCCATGCTCCTTTTTATTTCTGTTTTTCTCCTGATATTCCAGTAAAAAATGACCCAAAATTCAGAGCATTTTGATTCCTATTGTTTCAGAGTTTTGAGGATTGCTGTTGCAGAAAGATAAAAGAATGTGTGATCACTATTGATGGGTAGGAAGATAAGTGTTAATATTCAGTCCTAAGCATTCTGACCATGAAGGAATCAGAAATGTATGTTCTTCTAGAGGATGCAATTCAGATTTTGTTGACAGACAGAAATAAGACAAAGCTTAAGGACAAAAACAAACAAACAAAAAAAGAAAACAGAATAAAAAAGGAAAGAGGAGGACTAAATGACTTTAAGAACCAAAATATTCTAAATCCTTTTCCAAGTCTGACACAGCTCATGAATACATTTGCCTGGCTAGAGATTAAGTTCCAAAATAATGTGCTAGCATTTAGCTCTAAACTTTTTGCAAGTGTGTAACTGTGAGCCTCATACAAGATAAGACCTACATTCTTCAAGTTAAATAAGTACAATGAACAGATGTAAGTTATATCCTAAAAGACTAAGCTTTCTTCATATTTTTTTAAATGTTAGGAGGATAAAGTGGATTTGTGAACTTTTAATCACTTTTGTTGTAAGGTTGTCTCTTCAAGGGGCTTCCAGAGCAAAGCAAGCCACAGCCTGATTGATCACTTCTAAAAAGGATTCCATTGGCCGCACATACACTCAAAGCAGAGTCTTTTATATTTTCTGTGACAAAAGTAATCCTGGTTAGGTTCACAAGGTGAATATAGAAGAAAAACAAGAGAATTAGAACTGGAAGAAACTTGTATTTCCCATTCTCAGGCTTACCATACACAGTGCTTCCTACCTTCGACCACACGGGAATTCCTCTCCTACAAAAAAAAACAAAAAACCAAAGCTGAGTAACCAAACCTTTTTGCTCTTCTTTTCTCAAGAAATATGAAGCAAATAGAAGCAGCCAGAAATGCTGGATAGTCTTAAGTAAGAAAACTCAGTGAAAAACAAAAACAAGCCCCCAAAACTGCACAAAATCTGCATCATCTTCATTGACTTTGTTGTTTATAGCTGAATTCTGTTTTTAAAATAGCAATAACAAGGAAGAAATTTATAGTCCTTTAAACACCATGGACAGGCTTTGCTAAGCTGCAGTGCCTCAGCTACTGATAAAACAAATTAGCATCAGAGTAAGAAGAGGACGAGATAGTGCTATGACAGAAATAATATAAGAAATAATAAGAACCCAGGTGTACATAATTAAGATTGTAATTCAAGCAAAGGGTGCTGGTGACATCATTTATCAATGTCACTACAAACTCTCGATGGAATTGCAGCTTTGTACATAGAATTCAGATAGACACGATTTGTTAGAATATATGAGGAATGTTTCTATTAACAGTAGACAGACAGTATGTTAACCTCAAGTAGTGGTGGTGACAGAATGAGATACAAGGAGAAAAGGGGTTTTTTTTCTTATTTTAGAAAAGGAAGAAGGATTAAACAGTCAGAGTATTTCTAAGATATTTGGAAATTAAATTTATTTAAAATACTGGCTAGGGATTTTTTCTCCCCTGAAAATAGCAGAAAAAGTTTTGGTTCTAGTCTGACTCAAAACTTCAACAAAAACCAGAGTTTTACTGCAAAAAGGAACAAAGGAAAAGCCAAAACTAATGATTTGTCCATCTCATTGTATAGCACAAAATCACATTAAAATAAGCCTGAGAAAAAAATTTCCATTAAAAGGATGGTATAAAATATTTATAATTAAACACACAGAAAGGCTAGTAGTAAACTATTAATTGCAAATTAGCTCATTTTAGGAGAAAAAAAAAGAGTGAACATTGATGCTTTTAAATACATGTGCTGAAAAGAGATTATAATCTTCACTCTTTCTGAACATCTGATTCTGGTTTTGTTTATTCTTATTACCAGAATACTATTATGAAGATAATTATGAAACAGAAGCCCCACAGTCTGTGTGAATTTTAAGGGCCTTAAAGTAACTTAAAGGGGCTAATTAATACAAAATCACATTCTTAAATTAGGCCTCTGAATATAATTTAAATGCCAAACTACTTGTTATTCAGCTACCTTGTGTATTTTTCAGCCTTGCTCAGGTGTCCAGACTTTGCACATAAAAGTGAATAACATCTCCTTGAGAAAGAATAATTTAGTAAATAGTGATGCTTCCCAAAAATGCAGTGCAGAATGATGTGACTTTACTACTGACTGATTAGGGAGAAAGTGCCTAATCAATGCAGTGAGGAAAAGGTTTCCATTGACTTGATAAACAGCACTAAATTTCAGCTGCATGAAGTGCTTACAGTTATGGCTATAAAAATTAATGAAATTATTTAAGGCACTGCGTCGATTTTTCAGTTTTGGTCACTTTCTGAAGTACCCTACAACAAAACTTGTGATGCTCTTGAATACAATCTGAAATGTGTTTATGAATTCTATACAATCACTGATAATATCAGCAATTTTTCAAATTTGTCATTTGTAGGCTGCAATACTGCTTCAAATATAACGCATTCTCTGAAACTTTCAGGAAATTCTGACTGATGTAATAAAGTCGTGAGGTTTTTAGTTATCAATATAGAATTGGGGAGATGGTTAGTTCTCTGTTGCTCAAGTGAATAACTTTTGTGAAAACTGAAATACACAATGACTTGGGAACTTATGGAGTAATAGCACTTCTAGTCCAAGTTGAAAGTTTAGCTTTACACATGATGCTTTAAGAGAATAGATCGAACAGTGGTGTTTTTGACCTTGAGTAACTTAATTTGGAAAGGAAACTTGGCCAAACTATCTCAATACAGAAGTTCTCATCAAGGATTAATGCAGAGGATCAATATGAACTTTTTATAGCGGAGTATTTTTAAAGGAGGACAACAAAAGGTTAGAATACTTTAAAACTTGAGAAAGCAAATTAGTGTACTTAAAGCAGGTAGTATGGCAATGAAAATGTAAAAAGCAGGGATCTTGATTTCATGCCAGCATTTAGTAATACAATAAAACTAAAATATAGAGAAAACTGACTTTGAAATTTTATTTTTGTATTTTTGCACAACCATAGCTGAGCCTAGAAACATTTGTCTATCCTGTCTTCTCGTCTTCATGGTGGTACTGAATGACAAACACATGATTGCAATTGACTGATGTCACTGTCACAATTTTTCTATTTTCTACAAGGTCAAAACTGCATATAAACATATGTCTTTATTTGAAAGTTTAAAAGGCTTGATTACCTCCTAAATCAAAGAATTATGGAAAACACATAAGCATAGCTCTTCTTAAAGTTCCTGTACACACAAATTCCCCTCCTGAAGCATAAGAGCTCCTGTAATGGGGAATCAGGCCCTTTAATAGCCCTGTCACTAGCCACAGATATTTATGCATGACCTTATGTTACCTTACCCAAGGAGCTAAAGGACAGATTGATCCCACTTACTGTCCCCATCACTGTCTCCTCTCCGCTTGTCTCTCCTTTAACTACAAATCAAACTCTACTATAGCTTCTTAGCACAACTCAAATCTGACATTTCTCTCCACTGTCATTTGGCAGACACACACAACATTTATGTTCAACCAGGTTTATGACCTACAGAAAGCTTTGTGAGCACTGGGCGTGTTTATGAGGTTCAGCAGATACCTCCAGCTACCCATAGCCATTCCAGCACAATCATCTGTGACAGATTCCAGTACATCTCAGTCCATTTCAGAATACTGTTAAAGGGCTGGTTAAGTCTTTGCAGATTACACTAAATGTGTTTTAAGAAATACTCTACCAGCATTATGCAAAAGTAGACATATTCTAGTATGGTGATTTAATTCAGGGTTTCTACATTTTCTTTTTCTGACACTTGTTAACCCAAAAGTTCAAGTAGCCTCCTCTTCATAGGTCTCTCCAGTCTTCACCTGTGGTCTTTGGAAGCAGAGCAAGCTAAGTTCCTTAAAAACAGCAAACGGTTTTGCCAGATAAGCTACCTTCTTGATCTTCCTCTCCTCTTTCCCTTACTTTGGCATTTTTCCTGAGGATGAGGCAATGGCATCAACTTCTTAATTGTCTTTATTCAGTTCAGGGAAAAATTAAATAATTTTAAAAGGTTATTTGTAAGACCTGGATCTCTCAGCCCTGAAATTCAGCTCTTCTTTGTTGTCCTTTTCCTTACTCATTACTATCTTTTGTTATCTCTGCCTCTTCCATTTACAAGATACCTGTTTCTATACCCCAGTAATTTCTATTTTATCTCTCTGGGCTATAGTTCTTGTCTTCCCTCTCCTTGAAGATGACTGTATCCCTAAAACAGGTGAAGGTGTTTTAGGTGATGGAGAAAGACCATGATTCTTTTTCTCCAAATCCTTACATTCTGATTTGGAAATTAATTAGGGGTAAATGATATGTTCAATAGTGGCTGGTTGATACACTGTTTCCAAACATGAGCTCTGCTTTCAACAGCAGAACGATAAAGATGTAGTGCTTAATAATGAAGAACAGCATTTTTTATTTTACAAAACAAGCTCTCAGCTTCAGTGGTGTTATTCATGAATAACACCTTGTGCATATGCATTATGAGACAGTGCTTAATTGAATGATTGCATAATATGTTGTTCCACAGAATAAAATATGAAATATTCATTAGACCAGAGAGGGAATTAGAACGCCTGGTGGTTAAATCACTCACCAGGGAAATCCAGCTCCTATTCCTTGCTCCAAGTGAATATGTAGGTAGTTTATACAAAAAGGTTTTAAAAGCAACTAGGATTTTTTTTTCCAAAAACTACTATACTCTTATGGTTAGCATGCTATCCCAACAGGCAGGAGTATGATCTGACTGGGACATGGAAAGACAGTTAAACATAGATCACCTACATCCTTTCATATAGTTTAAGTAGTCAGATATGTTTTAACCACTAGGCAGCTGGGTTTAATGGAACCAAAAACTCCCTACAGATTTTATTTTTCAGGAAATTATTGTCTTGGTATAGGTGCCTCATTCAGGAAAGGGCTTCCAGATGTGACTCCAGAATAGAAGGAAGCACTTTATTGCAGTCTCAATCTATACTCAGTTAAGTCCCTGTGGGAGACATGCTGTAGGCAACCTGTGTATATCCATAGCTTAAAGTGGAGGGCTCTCCACTCACTTTTGGCTGCTTTGAGTCAACTGCTAAGAACCCAACTCACCTCATGCCTCGCAATGGGAAACAGGATGATGGTAGGATACTGAAAATGTAGCAATAGCCTGTAGTTCAACACCTAAATCCTGTTGCAGATTTAGCCTTTGCCAATCTGTGAGGAGCAAAGATCTTCGGGAGACATGTTTCGGCAAAGTAACACCTAAAATAATGCCCTCAAAAAAATTAAATTGATCTCATAATAATTGCATCTGTAGGAATCATGAGAAAGCTTATTACAACAATAGTGGAAAAGAAGATTGAAATAGGTAAAATTAGGAGGGAAATAATGCTACTTAAATAAAATTTATTAAAAAAATTTACATCTCAGAGAACAGTTTGCTCTGTCAAAAGATATGTATGTGTTTAATGAGTTACTGGTTATAGTAATTAAAAAAATCCTTTTGATTTTGTGTAGGGTATCACAGAGAGTCATTCTCCTGGCGTATTTATTTTTGCGTTTATTGAAAAAAAAAACAGAAAGTGAGACTGGGGAAATAACACACTCAGGGGAGACAGACTAAGTCAGAATAAATAAATATGCCCAAAACAATAACAGAAGCAAATGTGGCACCAAATATCACTGATAGACAAAGAATACATTAATTCAGCATTGCAAATTACTTTTGCTTAAGGCAGATGTACTTGGTATACCCTCGTAATTATTGCTCTCCCCATCAGTTTGCAACTCAAAGCACATTCTCTCAGTAGCAATTAGGGAATTACATGATTATACAAAACCCTAAGAACAAATGAAAGCTTCTAAATAAAAATGATAGAGTTTTTTTAAAGTTTGCATTGTAAGAGGTGTCTTGTACACTGTCCATCTAGAGAATCAATTCCACATATTCAGTGGCTCAGGAAGCAGTCTGGGCCAACTGAAGCTTCAATTTTTATATATATCATCTCTCTTCAATCCACCTTGTCTTTGGACCCTCAGCTTCTTCTCAAGCATACAGAAGACAGGAAGAGGTGACTTGTGAAGTAGAGGGTTTGGCTTCTTGTCTTCTGTTCATAGACAGAGTGTTGGGTTTTTTGAGAACCTTCTACTTATATATATATACATGTGCAGCCATATTTCTAGAGAAGATTTCTCTCTCAGAACCTGACTAGTCCTAGGTGAAGAAGCTGCTGTAAGAAGGCAGAGTGCATACTTGTCATGTGTTTATCTGCTTTGGTATGTCCAAAGGATCAGAGGTAACATCTGTCAGTCATACCAGTAAGACTAAGTTTGAGGTTCTGTGGTGTCTCCCATCATTACCCAGGGGCCTGGAGTCTAACTCACTGGGGTTTTTTCCTGCACTGAACATCATGCACTGATGAGCTAGAATGTTATTAAGTACATTTCAGGCTAAATCCACCTTTTATTGAAAAGCCTATGTTGTTTCAGCAGCTCAGACCCAGAGATATGCAGAATATAAAAGTGCACTATTATATATAGATGAATATATGTGGACTGGCTAATGTTCAAGGTTTTATGAAAGAAACCACCACAGTGAACTTCTCTTCAGCGTAAGAGTTCATAAGAGGACAAAAGCTTGCTTCCTTCTTGTTGTTTTCACCAGTGAATTTAGGATACTGTTAAATGAAAAATAGTGAATTTCCCTCTCTGTTCAGTGCTGCATTTAATTAGTTCAGTTGGAGACTAGATTAAATGCTAACTAAAGCTGTTACTATGTTAAGATCATATGGATGACTACAGTATTAAAAAATATTAACTACAGATATAGTACCTTTAATATTTTGGGAAGTCATTTTGAAATTGATACTTTACCATAAGCTGTGTTTTAAGAGATGACCAGACCCACTTGCTTCTTAAGGACAAAACAAGAAACAAGGTACTTGGTTTTGGAGAGGTCCCAAATTATTTTTCCTTTTTTTTTTTTCCCCCCTAAACTATAAAGGGGAGAGTAGGTCTACAGTCAGCCAGAACCGCCATTTCACATACATTGATATATTATGGGGCAAGGACACTACCACATTTACATAAGTGGTAGTAATTTGATTTTTAGGAATTGTGAAAAATTATATAAGTGTTTTTCAAATCAGTCAAAGGGAAGGAGACAGAGATGAGGAGAATTGCCAGCAAGACATTTATTTATTCTTGAAGCTTGATTTCTGTTAGAAATTTTGTCAACATGTAAAACATCTAGAAGTGTGTAAGGATGAATAATTTTACTAATTTTTCCTAAGTGGAGAAATCTGTCCTAAAATGTTACAAATTTCCATTTTTCATCTTTATTCGTTAGGAATACAAAGGAATCTGTCATTGTTTTCTTTTCCTTTAGTATTGATCATCATTATTTTAGGAATTTATCAGCTTATGAGAAACTTTATGTAAGAGTTAAGTGGGTCTGAGGGTGGGATAGTTGCAGAGATTCTGAAGAATTGACCAAATACAATTCAAGTGGATCCTTGACTTAGGCATCTACAATTCAGACATTTGAAAAAATAGGGGAAAGCTTCCTTTGCACCTCTGCTTCTGAGAATATTGTCTTAAAAATAAAGATAATGACATAAATTTTCATATTATAATATTGTAACAGTTTTTCAATCAAACTATTCAGATGTGATAAGAATGGAGGTCAATGATGCCATGCTACTGTTACTTCCCATGGAAGGCAATTAATTAATAAAGAATATTTAATTTCATGCCAGTGTCAAACAACATGTTCCTCAGCCATTATCATCATAAACTGGATTCTTCTTAATTCCAAATGGATATTTTAGTGTCTGAAGCTGACATGGCCATAGGAACACAGAAGACTGTGGTTGTGACTGATACAATATCTGAGTCTACACATGACTACGGAGGGGACAGTTTCAGTAATATCCATGTTCAGCCTACTTTTCAGAATATGTCAGACTTATAGTCAGGCTAATAGTGTGCATTTGCCTTGCATCAGGAATCCAGTTTTCCTGGAAGTTCATCAGTTACCTTTCAGGTAAGCATTAGACCAAGTGAAGAGGCATAGCGGGGGATCAGAAGATAACACTGATTCATTTGGAATGAGGGAGAGGCCATATGAATTGATCAAGATAAATCATGATAAAACAAGCAGAGGGAAAATAATGGCAGAATTGAGATTAGGACAAGAGGTCATAAGTACAACCAGATCATATTACAGAAAAATGACTATGATTTCAGGACACCACACCAGAAAGTTTAGGTGATCACAGGAGAAACTTGGCTGATTTATAAATTAACTGAAGAGAAAAATCAGGTAACTCTTCATTTGAAGTATGCTCTCAATAGAATTCATGTTGTATTCACATTTCTGACTTGAAGAGGAATATGGTGCTAGCTGCTCTAATGGAAGCAATTATTGACAATGTGAGAGTTTGGCTGGGGTTTCTACTGCCTCACTGCAGCAGATTTCCAGTGAAGGTAATTATTGACTAAAGATTTGACTTTACAGTAAACTCCAAACAGAAGTGAGAAGGGAACAGAGGTCTGCAAAGAAGGAAGGGGTTACATCAGAGTTGAGATATAGCCCGTTTCTCCTATTTTCAGTCCTCCTCAGGGGAAGGGGGCCCATGGATCTCAGAGTGATGCTAAAGCCATGTTAGCAGGGTGGAGGGCTGATGGCAGTTTGCCACCACATGGTATGGATTACAAAGGAAGTATGACCTGCACTGGACGAGTCATTGCCAGATGGTTCCCAGATGTGTTATTTATGAAGTCACGGCCTACTTAAACCACATTCCTGGTGTCTTGTCTTCTTTTCCTGCAATGTCCAAGACATTAATGAAGGAATGTATGAGAACTAAATAGGAGACCAGTTGTCAAAAACCAAATGACAACAGAAATCCTTTCCTATCTCTGGATATATGTAAATATATATTAGATTAACAAAATCAGCTTTAAACACCTGATCCCTGAAGAGTCACAGAACTGGTAGTAGTGCAAATTAGGGACAGTACTTACCTGGCCTCATCATTCCCTTGTGAATCTCTACCCTAAAGCTTACCACATTATCCTTGGTGATTCTGTTCTTCTATCTTTTGTCTTCCAAAGAGCCTCTCTCCCCTGGCTTCTCAATGCAGAAAAGAAAATTCTTATATATAAAATCTAGGTTATTCCTTAAAATATATACACCAAGTTAATCTGGATGAAGGCTGTAGACTTTCAGATGATCTGACAATGTCAAAATTTGTGGGTTGATTGGTTGGTTGGTTTGTTTGCTTAGATTAGTCAGGTTTGGAAACATGCTGATGTGACTGAGTGATCATGCAAGTTTCTTACCAGAAGGTAATTTGTTTAGTTTGCAAAATGCATCTGAAGCAATGCAGTAACAGTGCATTAGAGCAGAATTTTCTATTGCTTTTGTTGGTGTGTTTTTGTCTTTTGTTTGAAATGAATGGGATATCATTTGCTGGGGTTTTTTTTTCCTGTTGCTATAGTTATGAGAAACAATTCCTGAGTCATTGCTAAGGTAGAAAAGAACACCACAAACAAGCTAGTGCTTTGTAACATCTTGGAGACAAAACTGTAGCAATATGACTTGACATACAGAATAACATCAGTTGGCACAAGTTTTATTGATTACAACCTACCATGTGATGGCCCCTCAGGTTTTAATAAATAAACTGGAATTCGACTTGTACAAGAAAGAATGGAACTATGTTAAAAACAATTCAGAAATACTTATTCTAAATACAGAAAGCTCATGACAGATTATTTTGTGTACAATATTTTATGCAGCTATTCAAAACAGACAACAACCTGTTTGCTTTCTATTCCCAGAAAGCATGGGGTATATATTAACATTGATTTTCATTACAATGATCTGTGTTTCTTTCTCAGTTTATTCCCTTTGTGAGGAGCTTCCCTAGGTGGAGGTCAGTGTAAATGAAACCTGAATATGTCCATAATATGAAATAGTGTTGCAAATACATTTAGGGTCAATGTGATTTTTTTATTTATGTAGTATACTGCTTTAATGTAGATACCAAGTAAAGTGAAACTGCTGTAATTAATTTCAAGCAAATACAAAACAGCAAAAAAGGATGTGCATAGCACATTTTTTATGGGTGCAAGAACTCACAGATAAAGAGACTGGTCACCTTCATTTAGACAAAACGTTTTGAATCATGCATCTGACTGTTAAGAGAGGAAAAAAGTATGGTTATCATTACAGAAAAGCCCTGGAATCTGTTAGTTTCTTGTTAGAAAGATTAAGCTTTGCAAGTTAATACTATTATGAAGTAGGAAAGGTAATTTTGATAGACAGATATCTGTGTTTAGGATGAGGAAGTGGCAAATTATGCATATATTAGAGGACATGGAGCTCACACATCAAGGGCTAATAGTTTGACAAAGAAGTCAGGGAGTAATTTATTAAAACAAAATCAAACTAACTACTTGGCTTGTACCATTGTTCATAATACAACCTTCTTGCATAGGTAAGTAAGCCAAGTTTAAATCATTTAAGAACAATAATGATTGGCAGGAAATAGCACGTCAGCTGTGTCAATATTCCCACAAGTGGAAGTTAATTGAACAATACATTAATGTAGTCTAATTATTCCAGATATTTTTAGACATTCAATTCTTACAAAATTTACATTTCAAAATAGCAGACCAAATTAGTTTATACTTCCATGATCTTATCTTTCCTGATTTCCCATTAAAACTTGATTCCAGACATCCAGTACAAACTCAACATTGCTGTAACTACAGTAAATGCAGTAAATTTGATAAGTCTTGGATTCATTCCAATATATTCTTATGAGGAGAGTACACAATTTCATAATTTGCTTTCACATTAAACCTGTGTTCTACTAGGACTAGTTCAGAGAGGAAGTTATAACTTAGCTTCCATTTGAGTTGATGTACAAAATTCAGTTGTACGTGGAAGCACAGTTCTAACTCAAACTTTTAGTTCTTAAGCCCCCAATACCTGATGATGAAATGTCTCTACTGTTTTCTACACATTATGTTGAGATATCAACAAGGATAGTGCAGTTTGGAGTACTATGTGTGACTGTATATGAGCTGACAGCAGTTAATGAACTGGCTGCTAACTTAGTCTTTCCATTAAACCTTTCTCCACCACTGCAGTATGACCTAGATTGAATTTCCTCCTCACTGTCTTGGTTTGAGATAAGCAACTGCCAACCCCCCCGAGCACAGAGAGAAAAGCCTCCCTCCTAACACCAGGGAAAGGGAGGAAAAGAGAGGGGAAAGAAAAAAACACTTCAAACTGCATTTATACTAAATCTACATATATTTTTACAGAAAGAAAGAGACAATTAGAAGAGAATACAAATATACACTCACACAAGTCTGCAACAAGTTCCCCACCTCAACTTCTTAACGAACACACAAATTCTACTGTCCTAACTACACATTACTTAAGAAGAAGCTTATTCCCCAGGGAGACAAACCCAAGCAGAAAGGAGAGACCCAGAACAACACATTTTACTTTCCTGAGGTACCCTGTGAGCCAGTGGTGGGCCTGGTCCTCTCTATCCCCCCTGGGACAGCATCGTGCGTCCTCCCAAGAGGAGGGCTGAGAAGCGACTGCCTTAACCACTCCCACACTGGTTCCTACTTCCCTGGAGATGATGTCATAATGTGGTATGGAATACAAAATTACTGGCTAGAAGAGGTCAGCTGTTAGCTCAGCCCAGCTCAAGTCAGCTGACAGCTTCGGCCTAGTCCACACTTCAGAGCCCAAATCTAGGCCCACCTAGGTGAACCCATAACACTCACTTAAGATTTTCTGTTGCTCCTTACACAGTTCGCTGTTCCCTTTGATTTCTGAGCATTCATACCAGCCAGCATGTCTGAATTGTTTAGAGCTCAGAACAACTCCAGTTGCTGGGAGCACAAGAGAGCTAGTAAAAGACGGAAAGAAAGAGAGAAAGATGCTTGGAGACAACAAAAGAAGATAACTCAGAACATTTTGATTAACATTAAATGATTTGGATGATGTGGCAACTTTACTGATGACAGAAAACAGTGAGGAGTGGTTGGTATGTCAGAGGATTGTGCAGCCATCCAGAGGGACATTGACAGGCTGGAGAAATGGGCTGACAGGAATCTCATGATGTTCAAGAAGGGGAAGCACAAAGCACTGGGGATCAACAACCCCATGACTTGGTATCTGCTGGGTGGCAACTATCTGGAAAGCAGCTTTGCAGCAAAGGACCCGAGATTGCTGTGTAAGCTGTAATATGCCATGGCAGCAAAGAAGGCTAGTGGTATCCTGGCATTAGGAGGAGTTTTGTCAGCAGGTCAAGAGATGTGATCCTTCCCTTCCCCTCAACACTGGTGAGGCCCCACCTGAAGTACTGTGCCCAGTTCTGGATTCCATAGTACAAAAGAGGCAGTTCTGGGTTCCAGAGTATATGAGGCATGGACATATTGGTGAAAGTCCAGTGAAATAGCATCAAGATTATAAAAGGGTGAAGTGTCTCTCCTGTGACAAAAGGCTGAGAGAGTTGGGACTGTTCAGCCTGGTAGAAGTCTCAGGGTGGTTTTATGAATACCTATAAATACCTGAAGGGAGGGTACAAAAAGGACGGTCAGGGTCTTCTCAGTGGTGCCCACTGGCAGGACCAGAGGCAAGGGCATAGACTGAAATGCAGAAAGCACTGTCTGGATATCAAGAAACACTTTTTCACTGTAAGTGTCACCAAGCATGGGCACAGGTTGCCCTGGAAGGTTGTGGAGTCTCCCTCCTTGGTGATATTCACAAGCTGTCTGGATGTAGTCCTGGTAAACCAGCTTCAGGAGGCCCTGCTTCAGCAGGAAGGCTGGTCCAGATGATTCTCAGAGGTGATTTTCCATTCTCAACCACTTTGTGATTCCTTGACTTTGAGTGAAAGGAATTCATTTCGGTGAAAGTGCATTACTCCGGCTATGAATGATACTATTGTATGTGGGATCTAAGAGAATTAGACTAGGTCACAATTTGACCATTTTTTTCAAGGTTCTTCAAAAACCTGTCTTTATAAATAAAAATTCTTACTTCATATGAAAAACAAAATATGTCAAAATTATGTATTTTAAGAAAGTATTTTTTCTCTCAATAAGATCCAAAAATTTGCCATGAAAAATCCAGTATCAACCTCCCTCTTTTTTCATTAACTTTTAAAACTTTGCTTTGTTTTCATTAGTAAGTTTTCAAACCTAGCAAAATTTCTAAAATTACAGAACAGCAAACATTTACCATGGCAAAAGATTTTAAAAAATACCAAATTTAAAAATACTTCTGATTTTATATGCTATTATCAGCATTGATTTTAAATGTTGGACTGTAATACTGAGACAGGCAGTTAAATGCCACCCTGACACCCTATCCCGTCAGATCTCAGAAGCTAAGCAGGGTCAGGCCCGGTTAGTACTTGGATGGGAGACCTCCTGAGAATACCGGGGGCTGTAGGTTCTAGTCCTGAGGACTTCACTGTCACTATCCAAGCTTGCTCGGCCGTGGCAGATGAACCTTAGGAGTAAAGGGTGGGGCCAGTTCCGTGCACACTGTGCCTCACCTAAAAAATCCACTGCACAGGCTCAAAAGGACACACCCATGTGGGTAGGGCCCTTCCCAAATCTTTGTTCACAAAGCCTAGCCATACATACATTTGTATTATTGAGACGATAATTTGAAGAGCATTACTTATGATGTTTAGCTTAAGTCTTATTTCCTATTTCCTTTTGGAAGTTTTTAAAACAGAGGTGTTTACCAAAAGAACAAGTTAGATCTGTTATCACAGCAAAAATTACCAGTAATAGATGAAAAGTATAGATATTAGGAAAACATTATTTTTAAGTTATACATAGAAGAGTGTTGCTTTACATGGTGTTTTTGAAGGGTTTTATATAGTTTCTGTTAATAATCATGTTGTTAAATATTGTGCCATGTGAGGAATGGAAAAAGCTTGAAATCTGTGACAATATTAAAATACTTTAGAAACTTTAAAGCATTATAATAGTTATTTCAATAAAACTACTTCAAATATTTCTTCAAGAACGAAACAATTTGGAGTTCAAGTTCAGCAGCATAATAACTGAAAACATATAGCACTACTCTTATTCCCATAACTAAACTATAGATTAGGGTCTTTTTCAGTTGTTACCATTATAAATCCCTGTTCCCAAGGGTGCTAAGCTATCATAAAAATTTGCTTTGGGCAATGCTTTGAGATAAGTTCTTCAAATAATGCATAGGGGATTGGCCTGCAACTCCCACTTGTGTTAATAGGAGCTATCAAGGCAAATCTCTTATGGATTCATGGGAGAAAAAGCTCCAGAATATAAGAAAGTTTTGGCCTGAGGATTATTTGTTTTTGATATATATCCTGATAAAAACATGCTGTAAAATAAAACACTTCAAGCTAGTGACCTCAGTTATTTCCTGGAACTGTTAACACTCAGTAGATTTTGTTAAACTGAAATTCTACTGATGAAGCCTGCAATATCAATTATTTTCTATAAAAACTGTAGAAGAAAGAATAACTGGCTGAAGAAATAAAAATTTTCAAGGCAATAATATACTATTTTATCCAATTAATTTCACAGAAATATCTATAATAATATTTATGTTATTTTCTATCCAATTTAAAATGCTAGTACAGTTTCACTTGAATATACCCCTTGTTCTTTAGAAGGTGGGGATGTCAGCTGGTGTGGTTGATCTGAGTGTACATGGCCCTTAACTTCTCTATGCAGTTTCACATTTTCCACTTTGATGTAGGTTACAGTGGTAGACCAGCTCATCTTCCCTCTTCTTCTCAGAGAAATTCTATTCCCCAGGATCCAACAGCTCACATTTCATACCGTCCATCCATGCATCAGGTCATGGGTTTACTATAAATGAGTGCGCTGATAAAAGAACTTGACACACTTCATCTTCTAAAAAAAAGCTAGCTGTGTCTATGTCTCTGGTGTCTGCATTCCCCAAGTAGCTAGACAGTAAAATATACCAGAAACTTCCACCAAGAACCATAATTTTCAGTTCTCCAGAGTTCTCCTAGTCATTTACATTAAACATACACATGTCTGAATACTGCAAAAGAAAAAAAAAAACACTACACAGAAATATCGACTTCAATTTCCACCAGTTTGGAGTAGTAGCTTAACTTTATGCATTCTGAATCATTCATTGGAGGAATTTTTTCACAGACTTGCAAGATTGCAGGGAAAAGAAAGATTAGTCTTCTAGTCTAAAGACCACTTTTGTGAGGAATACTTCTTTTGCCTACATCTTCTACATTCTTAGATGAGGTTTTCTAAAATTAACATATTTTTGTCCAAGGTTGACTATATCGGCTCAAAGCACTTCTCTAACACAGTTACAAGTCTTTAAGGTCATTGCATGAGCTGAGAAAAGTGAGCTATTCTGCATATAATAGCTACATACTCTTCCTTCTCTGTAGGCAGATATTTCAGGTCCACTTCTTTGTGCTTCTTTTCATTTCCATGTATCTTTCTGTTAACACATGACAGAAACTTTAAGTAGTACTTGAGGTGAAATCTCACCAATGTCTTCTACAATAGAAATATTACTTTCCTTTCTCTACTACAAATACCTTACTTGCCACAACTTCATATTTTATTTTGATAGCCTCTTCACATGGCTTGTTCATGTACTTTATGTGACTGACTAATAGTACAAAATTTTGTCTTCCTCTATTAATTCCATCTGTAAACACCAAAGTCTTGCTATTTGTCCTAAACCTCACTCTACTGTTGTATGTCATCCCAGCTCTTTCACTTCAACGTTCAGTTGTTCATTATGCTCTGTTCGATAGTCTAGATGTCTTTCACGTTAATTTAGTATCACTGTAATTATCTTACTTTTCATACTAATAGTTTCCACAAACAGTATCACCTGAACTCTTTTCTTACCCATATTTAAATTCTTACACTAATCTAGCTTCATTAACTTAATAAACAACTTTCCACAGAAGTTACTTAGTAGTAACTTTGATGCCCAGATAAATTTTAGCTACTACATTTTCTTTTCTTAGAAAACCTATTAATTTAGACAAGAATGGTACAATTACCGCACATGATTGGCTTTTGATGCACCTACTTAGAATTTTTTCACTTCTGATTTATATAATTAATTGTACTTTACTCCAGATTTGTTTAAAAATCTCCATGAAGTAAGATTTCTATGCCTGCGGTTACCTAGATCACATATCTCCCTTCCTTAAATATACATGTTTGTTTTCTTGCAACAAATGCAATATGACTCACAGTCTGATGAACTCCTTAAAAAATACTTGCTACCAGATTAATTTTCTGAGAGGAAATATTGAGTTGAAATAAGAAAACAAGATTTAAACAGCATTTTTTGGTGACCATGTGGAAAATATATTTCAATAATCGGTGGAAAGTTAACAAATTGCATTTTGCTGACCTCTTTGGTTTGTAATGGGCAACATTTAACAAAATAAAGAGATAAATCATGAATATTTATAATCTATCTACTTTGAATGTAGTCCATCAAATTTAAACGAGACAAAGGATTAAAGCTACAATTTAAAAGCTTAAAAGTAGAAGAGATTATTTTTAACCTTAGGACAGCCCAGCATTTAAATAAGACCAATTGGAACTGGGAATGAAAATGAACTCCTAATTTTATTAATCTCCTTATACCATTGCGCATTGTTCTGAGTCACCAAAATATGCATAGCTTCTGAACAGCCTGACACTTTGGTTTGCATTTCATATTATATTTTAAGAAATACATATCATGTATCACTTGTTAATGGTTTCTGTGGGAGGAGATGAGCAATTAAGGACTTGTGAAATTGGGACAGGGTACGTTTTTATAGCTGATAACATAAACTCACAGAATGGCTGCAGTTCAACAAAGGGCTCTGTTCTATAAATAAGCACAGGAAATTAGATTAAAATTTTAAAATCAGATTGCCAAGATTTTCAAAAGTGACCATAAGATCTGTCTGTCTTGCTTTGGGACCCCTGCTGTGAAGTACTTTTCCAGCATCCTAATGTTAGACACCTTTTGAAAATATTTCTGTTTTGGAAAGTTTTTTATTTTCCCAACTTAAAAAAAAAAAAAAAAAAAAAAAAAAAGAGAGAGAGAGAAGGGTTTAGATGGACTTGAAAAAAGATCCAAACAGTATAAGCAGGACTACTCTTATAATTGAATTGTCTTATTAGACATGTTATATATAGCACATTATGGGATATGAATTTTCTTTAAAAGTGTGGATTTTGGCACTGAAGTCTTTCTGTATTTTTTTAGTGTAAATCATTTATTTGTAATATTAAAAGATACAAACCAATTCTTATGGTTCCTCCCTTTTCACTATTGCTTTGCAGTCTCAGTTAGAAATTTAATAAATATTTATTTGGTCTTCTTTCCTAAACATTGGTAGAACATGAGACAATGCCACTTCTGTTCCTGAAGAATTTATCTGGGTTTTGTAAATGAACCACTAATGCTTGGAGCTTAAATGCTCGAGTTTCCAACAGAGAAGAGAGGAATTAAGACACTTTTCCTTCTCCAGTGTAGAAAAAGCTATCTGATAGCATCAGACAATCCACTCAATACAGCTGAGATGCTAAGGTGGGCTTGTAACTATAGCTTATGACTTACATTTTGAGATTGAAGGGTACTTTCCAAAGCCCTTTGAAAGCTCAAACTGTATTTTGACTTGGTGTTGTTATAGAACTCCACATGGCCACTGCTTCGTTTCCAGCAGAAGAAAAGTGGGAAGGTGACAAAGACACTGGTGTAGATTATGGGGGCAAAAAAGAAATCTTCAAAGTACACTTTTCCTTCACATGTACCCTATGTTTACTGTGATAGATCCAATTTTTAGGAAGACCTGGTAAATAGTCTATACATAGAATGAGAGAATTAGGAAGATCCTGGGCAGCATCTCTGTTACATTTTTAAAGCAAAATGAAACACATATGCAAGAGAATGAAACTTTATTCCCCATTTCTTAAATTCTGAGATATCTTTTCATTCAATACTATTTCATTGGTTTAGTTGTTTATGAAACAAAAGAGTAAAAATAGTTTTGAGGATAGAAAATGTCCTAATATGTTTTACACATGGAATAACCATAAATTAAATGTTCAGAACATAGTAGCAGATATGTAATAAGAACAAGAAAAGAAGTTGAAAGTAAGACTTGATTTTTCTTCTGCTGCTGCTTGAGCCTTTCCTTACAGAACTTCTGTGCAACACCTAAGAGCTTATCTAGGACTTGCCTTCAAACACTGTATAGGGAAAACAGCTACATGCACAAAATTCTTCATGAAAGAGGAATTTTAAAATTCTTAACAAGCAGATCGTCAACTGCATAAAAATGAAGATTGCATATACCAGTTCTATTCTCCAGTCCCGCTGAACTGCCTTGAATTATGAGCCTGTGTAAAAGGATTTGGGACACCTGAAGACAAAAGACAAATAGAGAATTATTGTAGTTGCAATTGGAATCAACTTCAATGAGCTATTTGGTGAGCATGGTTTTTGATGTTCTGGTGGTAAGGAGAGAAGGAACAACCAAAACTTGTGGATAAATACAAAAATTTGCAAGTTCTGTAAAAAAAAAAAAGTTAAAAGAGCAGGTGCTCCATCGCCTCAGAAATTGCACTTGCACTTCTAACCCACCACATGAAATCAGTCCTAGGGAAAATGTGAAGTACGTTTGTTACTAAGAATAACATGTGCTCTGAATTGACAACCATTGTTACATTCCTTCCTTTTCTTTCTTTTGTCCCTAATAGATAGATATATATTTACAAATGATAGTAGCAAAATCAAATGTTCAAACAACACCTGGTGTGAGTCTGCATAGTGTCTAATTCCATGTGATGGTCCATATAAAACTGTATTGATGGCACCATATGTTGGGGAAGCCCACACAGCTACTCCTTCTGCTGGTCTTTTCATGTCTCAAAGACCAAATTACACATCCTAGTTTTATTCATGGAATTCATGCAGTGTTTTGAGGGCAAACTGTTTAAGTTAACAGTTGAACTCTATCAACAGGTTTGAAGGTGAGAGGGAAATAGAAGAGAAAGCCACATTTAATAAGAAGACACTCTCACTGCTCAGCTGAAATGTGGGAAATGCAACTCACAGTGCTGAAGAAAAAAGCCAAATGCAGAAACTATTACATACTAAGATGCATCAAAGGCCATCAGCTCTTACTGATAACAGTTACTGTCAACAACTACGGAAGTTGATCTTCAGTATCTCCCAAGTGCTGAACTCCAAGAAGATACAGAATTGGCAATCAGCAGAGGTAATAAGAAGAGACATTAATTAACAAAATAGTTCTGCCAATATCACACTTTATTACCTTTTTAGTTGAAAATAAGGGAACTCACTTCCAGTGGAAAGCACAGTGATGAAACTATGCAGAAAGAAAACAGATCATTAAAAGGACACATTTAGATGGTATAAGCTATTATATATCTGACTGCTGCCTCCTCTGCAGCCTGATTTAGAGCTAGTGCTGCCTCCTCACATGCATGTGAGTTGAACTTACAGGAGGTGTGAATCACAGAAATCAAATCTCTCAATTCTACCCATTGTTATATTAAAAAAATAAGGATATAGGCAGGTGCACATCTCGCTACTTCTTTCTGTGCTTTGTGTATGACTCTCAGTTGTCAATGCATGTTTGGAAATCCTGGTGCATGGCTGCTGAAACATCCCTTTCAGGAGACATGGGTAATAGGATTGTTGCTTTACAAATTCCAAGTGGTCTAAGACACAAAGTAGACATTATTATGCTCTGCTCTCTGAAAAGATCTGGACTCTGGAATTGCCTAGTACCAGACTAAGACATGTATAAGAAATTCACTGTATTAATAAAGTTATTGGTAGAAAGAAAGGTGCTTACATATTCCTTGGTGGTTGTGGATCCCTGTCTTGGATTTAGGTACTGAAATACTTTGTTGAACATACTCTCAGAGCCTCGTTGTTTCTGTTTAAGAACTAATCACATTTATCTTATTTATTAAGACTCTTTTGTGTATATAAAGTTTTAAAAAGTTCTCTCTTAAATGTTCCTAGAAAACTGCTAATTTCTATGTATTTTCCACCCCACCCCCTCCCCCCCCCCGATATAATAACTATGAAATTTACCCAGTAACTGCTTTTCCAAAACTGCTGAGAAGAGCAAACTCTACTACATATTTCAGCAAAAAACTTACTTAAGGTGCTGGAAGAAAAAGAGTGCACTAATTTACACAGAGCATTACTTTGGTTTTTTTCCTTTATACAATAGAAATTAATTAATTTTGCTAGTTATTGTCTGATTACTAATGTTGTATTTCTGGTGATTTTGGTTCACTAACTAATATACAGTTTCAAGACCTGGTGTTAAATTAAAATATAAATTAAATAAGCAATCCAGAATAATATCATACCATATAAAGATGACTAAATAATGATACTATCAGAGTTCAAACAAATAAATTTTTCAGAGTTTGGAATTTCTCTCAAAAATAATAAACATTAATTTTTTTCTTATTCAATTTTGGGTTTTGTAGGTGATAAAGACACTATTCAAGAAAGGAATCTGTAGTGTCAGTTCTCTTCTGCTTGCCCAGAAAGCTTTATTCAGATCAGAAGTAAAATTGTTAAATAAAAAGTAAAAAGACTTGGAACTTTTAATGGAAGCCACTATAAACTTTGGAAGTACAAACCATTTCTAATTTTTTTTTTGTACACACAAGGTACACTTGGCTGTGCTCCATTACAAATTAGCAAACCCTTTTTTCCGTAATTTTATTATTCTACTGGAAAATGGAGAAACTATCAGTTGTAGACTATACTTCTTATATTTAAAATTTGAGCCGATGGTTAAAATAACATTAATCTATTTTTCTTTTAAGGGAAGGACTATTTCAGGTTACGCTTTCTATGTATAAGTAGCTGTCATTTCAGCTAACATCACCAACTATTTTTCCTGAATTTTAATTGCTTTAGGCATGACTTTTTTCTCATTGGATGCAGTTACCCTTCCTCATTAGAAATAATATATGCTGTACTTTGAAATAATCCTATGCATATAATAATTAGACCTATTTAAGTCAGAATTAGCTAAGTGATGGCTTGGTAAAAGGAAATGTCTGTATTATTATTTATCAAGTAAAACTAATACAGAAATATATTATGCTTCTTTGATTATTCCACATTAAAAATAGAATGAAAACTTTATTTCAAACTACTAATATTTCAATAGAATTTTGTGATTCCTGTTCTATTAGTACAGATTTATTTTTTCCTTAGAAGACTTAGCATCATTTGTATCTACAATAAGATTTTGTTGTTACTAGTAGGATGAGTGAACAGCAGCCAGACACTGGACCAGTATCTCATTTCCTGCCTTCTGCTGGTGTCTACTGGCATATAAGAAACAATTTCTTCAGAGCATTCAAATTAGTTTATGTGGCTGCAATGGACAGTCATGTTGATAGGTTTCCTTGACAATGACATGAATCAATAAGGACACAATGCACGCTATGTGCAAGAAGCTGAGGTGGTCATCACAGTGAATTGTTTATTATGCATTACCATCTAAATGTGAGAGAGGAGAGCCAATGCCTTACAATTTCAGATTCCTAGTTATGTAACATACTTGAACTCCTGGTTGCAAGAACATAAGAATCATAAATCCTGCATGAAAAATATCATCCAAGTGCTATCAGGCCATAATACCATAAAATAGTCATGACACAAAACAACACAGCTATCACAGTAGACACTGTTGGAGGACTTGGTATAATTAATATATAATTATATAGGCTGAAGTTTCTCTACCAATTAAATTCATTATTTAGTTTTCTCTAATTTTAATGTGCTACACATACAACACCTTCTCCAGTATCTTGCCTTTAAATCAATCCATTTCTTCCAAAGCAATTGGCTCTTCTTACCTTAGTTTCAACATGTCTACATGAGACTAATGGCTAAATAATTTCCTTTTTTGCTCTTTGTTTTTAGTCTTTTTCGACTTGCACCCTGGAAACATTTTCTCTTGCTTCTTAGTATCTAGGGGCTTCTAATCAAATACTTATAAACTGTTGTGTCCTTCAGTTTTAACTGCATGACTTGGTTGGCTTTACCTTGAAGACTTTCAATTCTCATCAGCTTTTCAACTTCCAAATTAAATGTTTCACCTGAAATTTGATTGAACATAGATGCTTTCAATACCTTTCCTCATTATCTGTTAAGTATGTTCATTAATCAACATTTCATATTTTAAATAAAAATGCATTATTCTGACACTTGTGATTATGGTCTCCTAGCAACTTTCTCGAATGGACTCTTTCATTTCAATGGTCTAAGGCTAGAAAAGAATGAAGATAACCTTAATTCTGCATGTGGTTTAATCCTTTTCTCCATGTGGTATAACTTTAATTTGTTAAAGAAGCTGATATCTGTAATTTCATTGGACTAATGATAAAGTACAGTATTAAACTTCCATTCTACATGTCAGTGTAACCTATATCACAGAAAGAAAAATATTTTCCCATATATTCACTTGGATCTTGCAGTTAGCAGACTGATTGTTTTTCACACAGAAAACTCCAGCAAGGCTTTTTAAAGGAAAAACTTAATTCAATAGGTTTTTCAATACCTTGGTAAGAATCAACATTTCTTTTCATTTTACATGCTGCTCTCCTCAATCCAAGTGGCTGCATGAGGTAAATTTTCTTGTCCCCAGTTGCCAAGTTCCTTCTCCTTTTTCAAGTCCTCCTTAAGCTTTCCTCTGAAATTACTGCCTCTTCTATTTATTTCTGTCCATATGTCTATAGCTTTTTTTCTCCTGGAACTTATTTTTATGTTTTGTTACAGCTCATTCTTGCAAAACTGTGTAAGCTCTTCTCCTTAGGAGCCTGATCTTACAATATCTGGCACCCTGGGGGAATGCTGCACTGCTTTTGGAAGAACAGTAAAGTTTGCAATTCTACAATAGTAGATCCTAAAAATATAGTTAATAAACCACCATATATATCTCTCTATATATTTATGTATGTATAAACTTACATATGAAGAAATCCATTATTTCTTGCTATCAGGGTGCAATTTCTCATTTTGCACCACACTTGAATTTAGGATTGAACAAATCTGTGCTGGTTGGCACCTACTCTGTAGTTGCCTCTTCATGGATACACAGGGAATACATGACTAATGAGAACATCAGTGTTCATCCTTTCTACATATACCAAAGTTGTGAAATTAAGTATCTGATCCTGTTCTTGAATTCAGATTTGCTAGTCATCCATGTTGGTTACAACACAGTTAAATACAGACATACAGGATGAATTTTGTAGAATTCTGTATGAGTAAGAGTCTGCATATGCTCAGAGCTTTAGTATGGACTCAAGTTTTTGGTTTTATAATCTTCAAAGGACAAATAGAGGTAGCTTGAGTACACTGTCCTCCAGGAGGTATGCCAGATTCAGTTTTATTTTGTTGACACACAGTCAATATCCTGATCCTGGGGGGTTTGAAGCCAGAAATAAGTTGGGAAAGGAAGTGCCTAGGATATAGCCATGCTTAAACCCAGTCTAGGCTTTTCTCCCTCTGTCTTTGCAAAGCAAGAACTTGAATGGGCAGGAGGAGATTATTTCTGTTTTTATCAAATCATGGTTTCTACTTTGGAAACAAGGACAACAGCAGTTTGAGCTCCTTTGCTTATTGTAACAGTCACAGGAGGGAAACCAGGTGGGTATTCTGCCCTGGAAAGAAGTGAACTGGAGAAGCAATAAAGAAGCAGAGAGCATGCTGGAGGTGCTCATAGATCCGTCAGAAGCACCAGTAATGTCAAAGTTGAAGCTGGTGCTGCTTTTGTGACTCCCTAATTCTACTGATGTGCTTTTTGTGTGGAGGTTAGTATTAGAAGGCAGCAGACACCCTCTGTCTGGTTTTGTCTACTACTGAGCTCAGTTACAATTTGTGAGCATAGTTGCAATACATGGGAAATACCATGTGAAATGCATTTGAAATGACTTAGAAATTAAGTCTCTGTGGTTGCTTACAGATATAAATAAACTCAGCTGAGCTCAAGCATTCAAAGTCATCATCTTAAATGGGTAGTGAATTTATGGACACAAATGGGGTCTGTGCCATGTAGACTTCCCACAGTAACAAAAACCCCAGGTCCTGACAGGTTCCTTGTTCTGGTATAGACATAGCGTAGCTGTTAAATCTGTTGATAGCCTGAATCTGATCAGGTCACCAAAAGTCAGCTGGATCTGCATTTTGCTGTTTTCTCAAACTTTGAACAAAGCTTTCTCCTTTAGGACTTTCACCATTTGTTTTCAGCATCAAGTTACATACTATTTTTGTGGATACAATACAATATAGGGCACTGAGAAAGTGCACACCAAAACACTTCCAGTCCTTTACCAGCAGTCCTGGTTAACTTGGGAGTCCTCAGTTGACTGGAGACTGGCAAACGTGACACCCGTTTACAAGAAGGGATGGAAAGTGGATCTGGGGAACTACAGGTCTGTCAGCCTGACCTTGATGCCAGGGAAGATCATGGAGCTGTTCATCTCAAGTACTATCACACAGACAACCAGGGGATCAGGCTCAGCCAGCATGGGTTTCTGAAGGGCAAGTCCTGCTTGACCTGGTGCTGCCCTGCACTAGAGTGGCCTCACCTCAAGTCCTGTGTGCAGTTTTGGGTGCCATAATATAGGAAAGATATTAAGCCATTAGAGTATCCGAAAGAGGGCAATGAAGATGGTGAAGGGCCTTGAGGGGAAGCCATTTGAGGAGCAGCTGAGGGCACTTAGCTTTTTAACCCTGGAGGAAACTGAGGGGAGATCTCATACCAGCCTACAACTTCTAGTGGAAGAGGAGGGGCAGGCACCCATCTTTTCTCTCTGCTAACTGGTGACAGTTGGCTGAACACGAGTCAGCAATGTGCCTGGCTGGCCAAGAAGGCCAGTGGCATTCTGGATTATATCAGAAATAATGTGGCCAGAAGGATTAGGGCAGTAATCATCCCTGAGGCCTCACCTTGAGTACTGTGTTCAATTTTGGGCACTTCGCTACAAGAAACACATTGAGGTGCAGGAGCATGTCCAGAGAATGGCAATGAAGCTGGTGAAGGGTCTGGAGCACAAGTCTCATTAGGAGTGACTGAGGAAGCTGGGGTTTAACCTGGAGAAAAGAAAGCTCAGGGGAGACTTTTTTCTCTCTACAGCTACTTGAAAGGAAGCTTTAGCAAGGTGGGAGGTGGTTTCTTCTCTCAAGCAACAAACCATAGGATGAGAAGAAATGGCCTCAAGTTGTACCAGGGGAGGTTTAGATTGGATATAGGAAAACTTTTTTGTGGAAAGGGTTGTCAAGCACTGGAACAGGTTGCCCAGGGAAGTGGTTAAGTCATCACCTCTGGAGGTATTTAAAAGACATGTAGATGTTGCACTTAGGGACATGGTTTGGTGGTAGACATGGCAGTGCTAGGGCAATGGTTGGATTTGATGATCCTAGAGGTCTTGTCCAACCTAAATCATTCTTTGATTCTATGATTCTAAGACAGGATCTTTCTCCGTGTTTGGATCATTGATTCACATACATTTGGCAAATGTTATCTCTATGCAAGAATAGTAGCAATGGAGAAAACAAAATGAGAAATAGAAGCAGTATAAAAACAACATTTACTTGTTGACTTAAATTTGTGTATTTTGCTACTATCAACTTCTTCTGTAAGGGCTAAATTCCATCCCATGTTGCAGTTATCAAAGAAATTAATTCTTCCAATTGGAAAATAAATTTTCATTCTGATTCTTGCTGCTTGCCAGCTACTGTTCTGGCTTCTCTGCTTCAAACTTTCTTCATCCCTTTTTACCTTCTCCTCAATATATTCCTTTGTCTCCTTTCCCTCCTTCAGCTATCAGAATGGAATTTTGTATCTACATAATTTAATGCAATGGAAATATAGTAGGGTGGACTCTATATGCCTTACAGAATAGAATTGAACAAAACTGCAAACACTTGCAAAAAGTAGTTTTCAGGTCCATTCATTATTTCATCCACATTGTGAAAAAATAGAATTGAATTAATAGCTACTTATTCTTATAAAAGTAAACTCTAATTTAAAAATCTTCCCCAAAAGGAAAAAAAAAAGGTAAGTCTGTCTGAAAATTAAAATTAGTGGCTGATTTCTATGGGAAATTTCTATATTTTGAAGTATTAAGCAAGAACAAAGGAAGGAAAGAAAGGAATGAAGAAGGGAAGAAAGAAGGAAGGAAAAAAGAAAGAAAGAAGAAAGAGAGACAACTATGTAACCCAGTTACATTTTGTTTAATCTCAAAGGAAGATTTTTCTCTCCTGCAAGTTACTCACTTATGCACTTGCTATGAAATCAGCATTGTGAGTAAGTTGATAGCTTGTACAGGAAAGGAAAGAATGGCAAGCTGATTACTTTATGGTTATTTCACAAAAATGATGAAACAGCAAATGATATTCAATCCTATTAAAAAGACTAAGCACAGCCTTCCCCCCCCCCCCCCCCCCTTTTTATAAAAAAATACCTACATTCCTTTTGCTGGGATTGGATGATATGATTCTACAATTCAGGGAGTCTGCAGAACATCTGCAATGAAATTGGTTTTCTGTGGAAAACTGATGAATCACTTACTGCCAATGACTGGAAGGAAAAATACTTGTTTATGCCCTTATGTAATGAATTTTTATGAGGTGAAGTTTGCGGTTTATAAAAAATATATTTTCAGTTGTTGTAGATGTAAAATAATAGAATTCAGAATTTAGACCACCACATTACTGAAAAGACAGCCACTAACAGAATATCATCTACTTAAAAAATGCCAAAAAAGGGCTTTTACTTCTATAGTAGAAGTAAAATTTCCACTCATTCTGTAAGGTCTTATAAGAAAAAGAAAAACAAAAAAACAAAACAGGGACAATATTAACACCATTACCTTTGTTAACATACTTTAATATAAAATGGATGCTTTCACCAAAAAAAATGTATTCTGCTTCAAAAAGTAGATCTAAAACATCATGCTCATGACCAATTCCTCAAAAAGCAAGTAATGTCTCTCTGTAATAATGGAAAATCAATTACATGCTTTCCCTTGCATGTCTCCTCACCAACAACCTCTTTTAGAGCAAGAGTTAAACTGATAGCTCTGAGGTAAGGACTGACCATTTCAATGTGAATAACTTTTCACAATCACATGTATCCTAAGAGTTTTATTATGTCTGCAGTTTAATTTGTGGAGCTAATTTTGAGAATTTAACCAAAATAATAGTTTTCTTTTTACATTCAAAAAGATTGAATTTTATTGCTATAATCTTTTAATTTCTTTTAGAATCTTGAGACATTTCAGTAAAAGATTTCACCACTTGAATGTTACTTCTTTGGCAAAATGCCAAGTATAAACCAGAGAGACAAAGGCTTCCTTCTTCCCTCGGCCAAGAAAAGGGAAAAAAACCTGGAAAACTTAAAACAAGTTTATATATTTATACAGAAAAGAGAACATTAATAGTAAACTACAATACAACACACACCCACAAAAGTTAGAAATGACAAACAGTAACTCTCCACTCCCCATTGCACATAAATCTCACCATTCTAGCTACAAATCACACAAAAGAACTCAACCTCCCCCAGGGACAGACCCAAGCAAAAAGAAAACTAAGAACAAACATTTTACTCTCATACAATACCGTAGTAGCAGTGGTGCTGAGGCCCAACTAGCAGAGGAGCAGCAGTGTCCTGTCTCCACCCCAGCCATGATCAGAAAGAGAGCTAAGCACCTCCTACACCTTCTTTTATACTTGATTTGACATCAAATGATATGAAATATCTCTTTGGTTGCTTAAGCCAGGTGATGCTTGTCACCTCTAATCTATGTAGCATTTTCAGGGTCTCCTGAACTGAGGCCTACTAAAATTAAGGCCTAAACTATGACAGGACCCTACCATATATTTCCAGGAATAGCTGTAGGTGATTGGAAATGTGCAGCTATGTGTTTTTAATGAGTAATTAATTTTGCATTTCTTTAGCAAAAGCTGGCTTGCTGTGTATGTGAAAAACTTCAAGTGCCATTTTCTTCATACTTCTAATCTCTCTGTCCTGACATCTATATTGGTTCTGAAAGTATGGCTAATGTACCAGTTCTTGGATCAATTTATATTTTTATGAAGATGAGTTTTGTGGCACTAAGCAATGACACAATGAGCAACCTGTACTCCTTTGTGCCTTGCCACTCATCTATCACCTTTGAAAATTGTTGCACTGCTGCCACCAGCCACAGGGATTGTGAAAAGGATGTCATTGAGAAGGCATGATCGAGGTCCACCTTCTGCAATGGCCAGGTTTGCTTAAGCCTGGACACAACCAGCCAAGCACAACTGAACTGTTACCCTGTTTTCCACAATGCTGTAATAGAAGCTGTGCCACTTGGCTAATTGCCCATCTCATGCTTTGGCCATTCAGGCATTCCTTTTGGAGAAGAAATATCCACATTAGGACCATTTTGCCCTTTGTGTACAGAATGCACAGGAGTGAATACATAGTTTTTGTACAGAACATCCCCTGTTTCAAATCCTCATTCTGTTTGCCCTGGAGCCACATTCCTCTGGAGTTCTGCCTGTGTCCAGGACCCCTCACTGCCTCCAGTTTTGCCCACTTTTGATCCTTTGGATTTATACAGAACAAATCAGGGATTGTCTGTTATTACTGATAATGTAGCAGTCAGAGATATTAGAGCCTGTTGTGGAAACTATTCTGAAGAAATGGTAATTATTTGCTCTTTGAACCATGTGACTATGTTAGGTGGGGCAATGCATAGGATCCACAATCTTAGGTAGGAGCTGGCATCCATGGAGGTTGGAGTTAGGATTTATCAATAAATATTGCACTCACATCATAAAAACTTTTATTTTATTACAGAGAAATTGTTCTGTGGATATTATAACTGGCTACAGTAGTCACTCATGAGAAACTTATCTACTTAAATGCAAACAGACCGAAATCTTTCCATCAATGAAAAAGCATTTTAAGAAAAGCTTAATTAGCCTTCCATATAAGAGTCAATACTGACACAAACACAACTTACTGTCTTTGCCTGCTGCAACGGCACTTTCCTAGTGGCATAGCCCCAGAGACTGCCCTGCCCCTAGGCAGAAAACCCTGATCCTTTCTGCTCCCTGTCTTCAGGCCACAAACAAGAGAACTACAGAGGGCAGGCTAGCAATCTTGTTAGAAAATCAGGTGTATTGCTCTGAAGACTTCTACTAAACCTATAAGCTGTGACTCTTTTTTTCCATTAAGACAGTGCATTTCCAAGGAATATCCTTGACAGAGTTATTACACCAGAGGTATCCTTCCCAATGGTACAAACAATGTGGAGATGCTGTCTTGGGTTATTTCCTTGGCACAGTGTGCCCTGAAAGACTATTTAGGTAGTATCTTTAAAACAAGATGGCACAGCAGCTAGGGTCAAGTGACTAAAAGCTAGGGGACATACAGGACACTTTGGTCCATTTAATGAAACTTAGCAGTTCTGCAGTCAGAGGTTAGACAGAAGGTTGCAATGAATACAGAAAATGGCAAGAGTCAGCCTCTCCTCCTCCCCTGAGCTACTCCTGCATGCCCTGATTAGTTCTCCATTACAGCTCTTTCAACATAGCCTAATGCAGAGCATTTACCAGACTGATAACCTTTTGCTCACTGAAATACATCCCTGAAAGTAGACTGATTTGAGATAATTGTAGCACACTGGCCAACTTTGCCATACTTTGCACCAGTTTGTCTCTAAGTAGTAGATGTTCTCAGGATCAGAGAGGTACGCAGCTAAGGACTTTGTACTTACTAAAATGCCTGTAAGATACAGAACTGCCCGTACTTGCTGTTGCACAAGTCTGCCAACACCTCCTAGCTAAAATAGGTTTGCATTTGTATGCAGTGAACAGACAGTTTGGAGAGAGGTTCAAAACCCCAGGTGTGCTTGAGAGAACAGAAAAGATGACTAGGTGGTCTTAGAAGATGCTCTACCAGTATGCCTGTGCATGTTTGTGAGTCTTCCAGTCCAGTTCCCAGCCTGAGAGGGATGGGATCCCACCCACAAATGCCTCTTCCTTAAATGACATCTATTTGGTCACCTTATCAGGCTTATGCCAGCTCCTGCCTTGGACGTGGACTCCCCTGGAATGGCAGAAACTTAAGACTGCGGTAATTATTTAGGAGGATGTTTTGATGTTGTCCACATGGAAAGCTCTCTTGGAAGGCTGAAAGCACAGTTGGATTCTACTCAACCAATTCTAATCAGAGTTTTTCCTGGGAATAAGAGGTTAAAATACTGTTTTGAAACTGCTCCCTGGTGTTTTGGTTGTATTCACTCTGACCTGCAGTATCCAAGGCTACCACATTTTTGTTACTAAATGACCACCAGCTTTACTATCTATCCTGGCAGTAAGCACAAGATCTTTTCCTGTGTCCAGTCATGTCACAATATTTTCTTCTTACTACAAGCCAACACAGCTTCCCAGCAAATACACAGGAAAGTATAACAGTTGACGATTTATTGCTATGAGTAGTCTGCTCAAAAGAAGAAACACTAAAAAGATCATTTGCTTTGGAACCTAAAATTGAAGAAAGTTTTGAAGTGAACTCTAACTATGAATAGTTTCTCACTTTGCATTTTAGTCTCATAAACACCAAAGTATAAAATCACCCACTGAGTAAGCATAACTACCCTTTTAAAAAAATGTCTCTTAAGAAAAAGGCAAACTTCAGAACCTCCTGTTAAAAAGTATAATTTATTTGTCAACTTGGTTTTCATAAGAATGATACATCCTAGATAACAATGGCAGCAGTATTCTCAAATAATGACATTCATTAGATTGTCTTTAGGAAATCTCTTATCTTTCTTCACAAATGTTGACATCATCCTTACCCATCATATCTCAGATTTATGAAAAAATGAAATGTTTACAGGTAATGCAGAGATCAGATGCTACCCTTCTCATTCCTTTTACATAAAAACCTGCTTTCAAGTATTTTATAACATTACTTAAATAAAACCTCTCTTAAAGCATATAGAGTAGATGGGGTGGTGGTGGTTTGTGGAAGCAAGGAATCAGCATTTGCTGATCCTTTCAGCTGAATGCCTCCTGAATCACACCCTGTGGCAACTTGTAATTCTCATTCAAATGAAGATGTGAAAAGTTTTCAAGCATGTTTATACTATAATTAATCTGCTTCAGTTACAACTTCATTTCTTGATTCTTGATAAGACGAAAATGTTCATGTAGCACACAAAGATACACAACAGAGCACAAAGAAAACTGGTAATACAAGGCTGCAACTCCTATCTAAGCCTGAATAAAGGTTTTGGTCCCTTAGCTTCCTTAAATTCCAGGCATTTATCCCTTTCACTGATGCACATATGACTACTCATAAGTACATTCTCATGGTAGCTGAACACTAAACCCCTTTTGTTTAGAGATTAACACCATAAAATAAATTTTATTCCCCCTACTGCAGGAAGCATCACCAGATGTAGCACTACATAAAACTAATTATCCTTTGATTAGTCTACAAATTATCTGATTTTTTCCTGTAGTATCTTCAAGTTAGCCTTTTCTGCAACTTATATATCACAAGACACAAAAAACTAGAATTAGAATATTAAAAAAATACATATTTAATTTTAAAGTGCTATAAAGGAAGATGCTGAATGTTAATTTTTAAGTCCTAAAAAGCTAACCTGGTAAAAGTAGTTTTTTAATGTGTAAGTTGGAACCTTGGTCTCACCGATCTCAGCTGTGACTACAACTGAGCAAAGGTTTCATCGCATAGTAGATTTAAAAAAAATCTAATTCTGTGTCTGACTAAAAGAAACACTCTCTTCCCAAACCTTTTACTTTTGTGGTACGCTTGGTACTTTCTTACCTATATGGAAAAAAAAAGGAACTAAACCCCCACTTTATTATCTGTTTGGTTATGCCATAAGACACAGACTTTACAAATGTGGTTAATTCTATGGACTACAAATCCAACATGGTGATGAGGAGATGCTACATTAGTAGACCAATACTTTTGGTATAAGTCATCATAAATTAAATATTGAAAGTTTAATTCCAGAAGAAAAACAGTAAGGTCAAGTGCAATATAGCACAGCCACCAAAAACCAGCAGTACAACAGAGATACTGATCTACTGGAAACAGGTTTTGTACAGATAGTGTATCAGAGACGAGAAACAAAGAGTACACATTTTACTTGTATGAAACTGCAAGAGACAAAACAAACTTCAGGAAATTCATACAACTTAGATAAATCAAACAGCAGGACAGAGAGGTGGGATGAAAAAGAACTATTCTTTACATATTCAGGAAAATGAAGCATTTCTAAATAGGAAAGAGGTTAACTCCTACATAAGAGGGGCATGACACCCTAACAGAGGCCACTATAGAGAATCCTTGCTCTTGACAAAATACTACACTGTGACTTCAGAATAAATGAAGAGTCCACAGCAAACAAAGGTCTGCTATTAATTCAAAGCTACAAACCCTGGAGTTTGGATGCAAACAAATTTTCATAATAAGGATAGTTAGAGGTAGCAGAAATGCTGATAATGCTTTCTGGAGACACTAGACCACCTCGAACTCAGGGTTGCTAATACATTTCTATGGGAAAAAGATATTAAGTGCTGTGGAGGGACAAATCATACAAAATCTGTTTAGGATCAAGAAGAGACTGCAGGATACTCTCTAACAGACTTGCCACTTTTGATACTTTTAATAAAGACAGATTTGCACCTCCTGGTTCTAATTGCAACAGCAAATAACAGAAATATGGCAGGCTGCTAATATACACATTTGATGGCAAATAATATTGTGGCACTGGATCTGGAAGCAATTGCTCTGAAATCTCTGTTGACTCACAGAACAGTAGCAGAGAATTAATTATGTTTAGGGATGCCCAAAGATAGTTAAAAACCTGCTAACTATATTTAATTGCATCAGATGAAAGCAAAATGTGTCACTCTAAAGATCAAAAACTAAACTTTAAGATATTCAAATAAATAGGTTGTTTCAATCAGAATATAGAATGAAGAGTGTAATAAATCATTTCACAAAGGTAGTTCAAAGATATTGGATCAGCTGTTACCATACTATTTTTGGGATTGACTATTGACAATAACCAATCAAGAACACAGCCACCATAAAGCTATTTATTCAATTTAACTGTGTATGTTTTTGAAAATTTAAGAGTCAAAAGAGGATGCAACATATTTTTGTGTTAATAAGACTCTTCTGGGTAAGACTTCCTGTTAAAAATAACAAAAATAACAAAAAAGTAATTGTATAAAACCAGGCTGAAGAATAAATGGATAAAGTGTTTAAACAGAACAATAAAACCATTGCAAAGCCAACTAAGAAACCAAATAGTGAAAGAAAAAAGCAGAAAAGGTGCATTTGATCTTTTTTTCTGTGTGGAGGTGAACTGCTAGTGAGATCTGGCACCCACTTTGACCACACCAAAAAACCCCTGTCAATTCCCACAGGCAGCATCTTGTGAGTAAACAGTTTTCTCCAGTGTCTCTGACTCAGAAGAGTGTCGCTTACCCCGGGCAGCTGTCACAATCCAATGGATGATGGACTTCATCCCTCAGCTTTATAGGGAAGTGGAAGGTCATATCTATGACACTGAAGATCAGTCATAGCTGCCTGAGAAAACTAGTTCAGTCATCTCATAAAGGTCTAGAAGGTGCACTGTATTGCAGTGGTTATATCTCTTGCAGGCACATGTTACTATAGGGTATCCACCTGTCTACCAGGCAGATCACTTTAAAGTGATGAAAACTAAAAATCCACTGAAATGACAATTTGTCTTACATCTTCCCTTTTCATTTGTGGAACACCACACTGGGAATTCAAATTTAAAATAAATTTTAAATTATTCTTTAAGGCACGAAAAGGACTACTTTCCCACTAAATCCACCTACTAGTTAAGCTGGTAATGCAACAAACTTTTCTGACAAGCTTGAGAAAATACACAAAATGGGTAAAAGCTTACTGGGCATCTTCTCTGTCTTTGAGGGACACATATAGCATGCAGTTAAGAAGTGGCAGGCTGATAAGACTCTAAATCTAGAAATAAATGAATGGACAATACAGGGGTTCAAAACTGGGATCAAGAAGTCTGAGAAAGAGTAGAAGAGCTGGTGAACTCCTTTTCTTTCCTTCATAGGCAAGCTGGCACTTGTAGGAGACTGGAGGAATGGCTGCCTAGTACAAAACAACCAGGTGGGAAGTAGTGGGGGAACAGGGCGAGTTCTGGGTTGGTGGGCTATGTACTGCTCCCCCCACCCCCCTGAGCCTTCTTGCACTGCGCTGCGGAGCATGTACACATTTGGGGACTCAGTCGCCCATCTGCAGGGTAATGGGGGTGGCCAACCACATGGGGCCATGGGGAATGTTCTGACTTTGCAGAATGCAGCCATGAGACTTCAATGCTGAAATTAGCATCAGCTCGCCTCAGGGAGGAGCCCAGCAGACCTGAGCAGATAAAAGGATGGTGACATGTGTGTGTGGCAGGAGGGTCTACCCCGGTAAGGCCTGGAATCAAATTAGGCAATGCATACAATGCAAGCTGTCTGTGCAGTTATGGGTGGTGCCATGCCAATGTTTTTGGTGTTCAATTATGCGAAAACCAGCTTGGTTCACCAAACTTCAAACACCAGTTCTGCTTTTCAAAATTGGATGTGGCAGATAAGATGGTAGCTGGCCTGTAAATTTGTGACTAGCAGTCAATCACTTTATAGTACAACGCTCCAGTTCCCTTTCACACAGTCAGATTCTTCTAACATAACCTTTCTGTATGTGCGTGTGTGGAGATTCCTCCTTTGGGCTGGGGATGTCCCCCAAGGATACTCCTTGAGGTTGAGTGGAAGAGTGTGTATGGATGAGTTACATCGAATTTCTACTTCATAATTATTTCTTTTTGCTAGATTAAATATAATTGCTTCAATAATCACTTCAATATAGTGTGCTATCCTATCTTATACTAGCAGTAGTTTTAGCATTTATATTGTGCAGTAAATAATTCTGATTAAAATCTTTTGTCTGATCATTTGTAATAATAATTCATTTTGCATAAATATTCTCTGTTTGCCATTATTAAAACTTGCAGGGCAGAAGTGGTTCAATCACACCTCTATTAATTCCGTCAGTTTAAACAGTTGACAAAATCCAAGGCTAAGACTGGATACTTTCTGAACCTCATGACTCAACAGCAGAGCTTCTTTAATACATGTTGGCTAAGCCTTTCACTCATCCGTGACAGCGTGGTGCATTCCACCACCCTGGATTTAAAAGCTGCTGAGACCACCCTGTACCCTAAAATGGTGACAATCTACCTTTCTCTCTGTTCTCCTACCTTCTTATCCTCACAATCTATTCTAAGCCAGACCAAAAAGTTCCAGTTGATGCCTTGTTAAGTGCCTTGTTGTGTCTGGATAAGTTAAAGATTGCTAAGTTTAAGTTTGCCAAGTGCCTTATTTAAGCAGAATGTTCTACAGTTTGCAAGTAAAAGTTGTTATTGCACCTCCTGAGAATTTTGTTGTTTTTCCCATGCACCATCCACAGTAAAACCAACTACCTTCCCCTAAACCTGCCAAGTGGGGCATTACAGCACTATTACTCAACAAAAAAACTAAGACCAGTAAAAATACATGTTGCTACAAAATACAGAATTTCCAAAACCATCTTTAATCCATTTGCTTCCAGTAGTTTGTGCATTCTTCCATTAATTTTTTCAATGTATTTCATGTATCATATAAAACTAAATCAACCTCATATCACATATGCAATTCTGTCATTTCAATTTTATACTTCAGTGGCTGCAGAGTGTGTACCTCTGAGCCACATTTAGGACATGTAAAATACATATCAAATAAGTAGTTACTTTTAATACAATAGTAACAAAAAACATGTGGACAGCCTATGGTATGGGGCATGGTAGGCCATTCCCCACATAGTGAACATTCCCTGCTGTGGCCTGTTAATGTGTTTTGACTATCAGAAAGACTTACAATAGGCAAACACCAAGAAGTAATTTTAAGTTTCAGTTTCTGTACATTAATAAGTGGCAGTAGATAAATTAGAAACTCAGCAAAGCCATGCCATAAGAGCTCCCTGTTCATGTATTCAAATCCCACCTGACGAACACTTTGGGGCTTGCAAAAAACCGACCTAATTCCTAGAATACGTTCTGTAAGTGTTGCAAATGTTCCTTTCCGAAGAAAAACCAGAAAATTTACAAGTCCACAAAATTTAAGAAGTCCAGCTCCAAAGCTAATATAGCTCTTAATTTTGCAGAAAGATTGTTGTTGACGATTGCTGAATAAATCATAACATCTTTCTTCCAACCATCTTCCACCAACAGTGAAAATAAGATACCACAACTTCTGGTGTTTGCTCAGAGGCTGGTACTTCTCTGTTTGAGATAAGTTATTCTTGTATTGAATATTCAGAATAGCCTGTCCCACAGTTGCATTCTTGGAACAGACAGTGAATCTCCATAATATAAGAGAAAGAAATGCTTTTACTTCTGGTTCAAAGTTAGCCAACACCCCTGGTTTAAATCCATGAAAACAGCTGGTAAACTGAGACCACACGAGTTGTTCCAGGGCTTTGTTTAGTTCAAGAGCATCAAGTTGACTTATTCTGAGCACAGGATTCACATTCTTTTCATTTCCAATGCTGGAGGCCATTTCTTCAGAAAAAAACTTTCTAGGAATAAAACACAAATAGATGTTAATGTAATGGAATATTTCCTATTTATCTTTTTATTAAAGATACCAAAATTGTAATATACTAGCAGTAAACAAGAAATATCTTTAGAATGCTGTTGTTAATATGTTACAAGTCATTTCAAGAAACTTCACATTAACAGCATAGAATTTCATCTCAAAAGAAATTATATTTGACTATTTCTCACATACAACATTTGGATTTGCCTATAGGAAATCATTCAACATCTTTTAGATATTTAGAAAAAACCACCAATTTAGTATTTCACTGTATACACTTAAAAATACTGCATGGCATAACTAATATTCAATTGGACCGTAAAATAGATCAGAAAGAAGAATTGTAAAATTTCATAGTGTTCTATGGAGAAATTGGGAGGATGAATATATTATCTAAAAATCTAGTAAAGAACAGTGGAGTGGACAGAAAATATAGCAACATGAACACTTCAGCAGCTGCAGCTGAAAGTAAAGTCTTAGAAATACTAACAAACTTAAGGATTACTTTTAAAATTGCTTCCTTTAAACATTATTGTATCTGGAGTTCTGTGACTAAGAAAATAAATGCAACAAATTGCAAAAGCAAAATACAGTTAACACCTCAATGCAAAACTGTGGGGTAAACAATTTTTGGTTCCTTTTTCCACAAAAAAAACCTACAAAGTGATTTAGAACTGATATGTTTCAGGTAGTATGCAGCATATTTCACTTTCTAAGCCAGATTCTTTGCATAACTGACAATGGTACCTCAAATTCTTATTTATAAGAGAAAAATTCATTATAACACTCACAAGATTACTGAGTAAATGATGCTGTATAGGTTCCTGTATAGGAACAGTTGCCAATGGTGTGAAGAATAAAAAAAAAAATCCTTCCAAACAAACAACCATTTGCTGAAAAAGTATGCACCAAGAAATTTAAAACTCAATATATTTTAAAACCCAGTATAAAACATTATTTGTAGATTTTTTACCATGTTTATAATTTGTTATCCCTGCAAGGAAAATATCATGCAAAGCTAACAGGAAATATGATTTTGTACTTAAAGTATGGCGTATAACAATAGTTTCCAATTAACTAAGACTGCTACATGGGTAGGGCACACAATAGCTCCATTCAGTTTCTTTAACCTCCTCCTTCCTCATTAGCAGGCAAAAAGACAGGTGAAACTAGCACTCGGCCCCATCCTCTGGGCAAACAGCTTTGGGGTTCATGGTATAAACCTGCACAGCCCAAAAAGCTGGCATACAAAGGCAGTACACCCAAGCCTGTCACACTCATCTTTCTAGCAGCAGAAACATTTTTCAGTATGATTCGAATAACTTCCCTCCTCTACTTTATGATCAGAGGGTCAATTCAACCTCTACTGGATCTTGCTGCATCATTTCAAGAACTCCAGTGCAAATGTCTATCCATCCTCCTACCCCTCATCTTACCCCACTACTATTTTAGGAACCAGAGCCTCTTGAGAACCATTTGATCTGGAACCTGTCACTCTGGTTTAGTGTTACTCACTCATAACCGCTACACCCCTAATGTCTTCTTCATTTCCTCTTCTACTCATTTCACTCTACTCTTCTTGTTTCAGTGTTCTATACAATTCCCAGTACACAAAATCTCCTTTAAAAATCTTACAGTTACTCGAAAGGAACATCTTATCAAACAACTTCCTTGATCCACCTACTAAGATGATTCTCCAACATCAGTTCAACCATCTTTTCCAGCTGTGTTCCATTATGCCAGGTGCTAGGAGAAATTTCTGTTGTAGATTTCTCATAAATAAGGTAGACTAAATCTGTACAGATTTTTTCCCCCCTCATTACAGCCACAGTATCTAAAGAAATCTGAGCAAGTAACAAATGGGTCATCAGGAACCTTCTGAAGTCCAAGGAAAAGGTGTCAAATACATAGGATTATAACAGATCATGAAATACACATGAAAGCCAATGGATTTTTACAGACTAGGTGCCTCTATAACTGCACACCTGCTTTGAAAAAAGGATGTGGTGATTCTAGTAGGCAGAAAGCTGAACACAAGACACCAGGGCATCCCTGCAAGGCATTAGCATGAGCACAGCCAGCAGACTGAATGATGTGCTTACTACACTCCACTTGGCATTGCTGAGCCTCCACCTGGGATAATACCTCCAGTTTTGTCTCCTTTCTAGCAGTCTTACAAACAAAAAGTTAACATCCTGAAGAGTCCAGTCACTAATACCATCAGAGATCCCCAAGACCTGCTATACGAGAAGAGCTTGAAGGGACTCAGAGTGTCCAACTTGAAGATAAGGCAGCTAAAAAGAGATCTATGAGTAATTGTGCACTACCTAAGGGCTGCAGGAAAGATTAGTCAAGCTTTTGTGTGAGATGCACTGAAAGAGAGAGGTGTGTGTTAAGTTGCTACATGAGAAATTCCAATTGGACATAAGGAAGCTGGAACAGTTTGTCTACACGGACTGTGAAATCTTCATCCCTGAAAATTCCTAAAACTTGACTAAATGATGCCCCAACTTACCTGTTTTAGCAATTAATTTATTCCTAATTTTCACAGGAGGATAGACTAGCTGTCCTAAAGATCTCCTCTGGAACTAGGAGCTTGATGTTTCCACTGTAGACCCTCACTGTAGAATCTAACTGATTTGTGATAATACATATTTTTTCATGATCCTTTATAGAACTTTATTTGAAGGAAATAACTTCAATGAACCTGTCAGAGTGGGCTGGATCTTCATATACAGAAAACAGGAACCACTTTTGAACCAACAAGCCCAATCACTGTTTGTTAAGCTTTGAAATTTTGCAAAATACAAGTCTCCTTCTAAAAAAACATTAGAATCAACACCATGCATACTGTTTAATCATGACATGTTTAATGTGTCTTCCTGAATAACGAGCTATCAGACTGATTCTACTTTGAGTCACTTTTATACAGACTATGTGGAAAAGGAAGAATACCAAAACACAATAAAGATGCAATCCTTTAAATTATGCTTCTAAGACTGTTACCTAAGAAAAGTTTTCTTTTTGATGAATTAAGTAAGTGTTCTCAATTCAAGCAATAAAACTGGGTATTGTTTTGAAGTTCTTTGTTGCTAAGAACACAGAAAGTTTGCCATAGGCCATGGCTGTTAACTGGACCCTGCAAGTTACCTAAAGATTATATCCATACACCTTTGATTTTAATGTGTGAGCACACTTCAGTGTGCTTACATGTACAGGCTGAAGAGTTCTGCTATACACTATGCTTTCTTCTGAACTGATTTAAGGTTTAATTGCACTCAGAGAAGATACTTACTTCCCACTGGCAAATATTAAGAAACAGTTTGAAATCTCCATTGTCCTATGAAAATGTCTGCAAATGTCTTAATGATCTGAATAATAGCAAGTGTTTCTTTCAGAGAAAAGGCCTAAATGTTAATCTCTATTTTGCTATGGTAGGAAATTTCCCTTTTAAAATTAATTCTTCTATACAAAGTCCTTTCAGAAATTTTTTGTATTTTTCAGTTTGTATTGTTTTCACAGACAGTAGTACTAGAGCAGAAATAAATGAGAACTATTCTGGTTTAAGACTAGATAATATACACAGCCTATAAGTGTCAAGACATTTAACTTGTACATCTTTTCATGTTATTTTTGCATTCTCTATATTCTTTTGAGCTACACAGAATATAGAGAATGTTGTTTTTCCTTCACGTTTCTTCATTAAATTCAATTTGTCAAATCCTTACTGTTTTAACTCTCCTAAGTTGTTTAAAACCTACAAACTCAGAATAGACCCAGTAATGAAAGAGACAAGTATCAACACTCAAATATTTGATTAACTCTATGTGGATTAACTTATTAGATAAATAAACTTTAAGATAAACCAGTAAAAACTACTAATTGAAAGGTTCTCTGTTGGTTTTATGCTGTGACAGATACTGCATAGAAAAAAAATTAAACTGCCCCTGTGAAAAACAAAACAAAACAGAACAATGTTCCTCTTAAATAACCTATATTTTGTCTGGTTTGGATTTTTTTTAAAACTAAACAAATTAACAGTTGTACAGTACATTATGAAACAAAAAAAAATAATGATTGTATATCACTAGGGAAAGAGGAATTTCTTCTGTATTTATTAGTGCTGTTATTGAACATTGTACAAATTATGAATGAATATATTTTATTTGGAAACACATTATTGACAGAAATCTATCAATAGTAATGTGAGTATTGCCAACAGCCTGTCAATATTAATGTAATTATAATTAAGGTGATAACATGGATTTTATCTATAATACCGAGTAACATCTCCTGGATTGTCGTTATCAATATAAGCATTATTACTGACCTGTTTCTGGAACTATCAGTATGAGATGTATTACCATCAGGCATATTTGTCAATGCTTTCTGCCTACAAAAATTTTACATTTACATTTCCAGGTCCGTAAACTTTGCCTGCAGAAATATACAAATCCAAGTAACCTCTTGGGTGCCGTTTTTTTCCACAGGGCTATTCCACTGTGAATAAGTAATCATGAGGTTTCTATACTATCTCAGAGCTACTGGAATCGCATTTCCTGCTTTTCTAGCATAATCATTAAAAGACAAGTAGACATAGATGCAAAAGCCTCAAAATAATTTTAAGTAAGATTTGTCAACACACTTTTTGGGAAGCCAAATAAAAATATATTTATTCTTCATTAAATAAAAAAATAACTTTGTTCCTTACTGCTCCAAGTTAAACCTACATTGAGGAAGCAAAAGTAGCACACTTATTAACTTCACTGAGTTCATGATTTACCTCCTTTAGACAATCTTTTCTGTACAGCCAAAATACATATTCTGAGCACTGTACTTATGCAGAGATGGAATGGACCACAGAGACTACCAAATCCTAACTCAGCACAAGCAGAGGCTCAAGAATATACTGACAGGTGTCTAACTACCAAAAAAGCCAATTCCACAGTTTTATGAAGTAGTCTGTTCCAGTGTTTTATCACCCTAGTAATTACAAAGAATATTTTTCTCATGTGCAATCTAAAGCATCTTTATTACAAGTAAGAATGCTTTTAATTCTGCAACAGAAAACAGTAACATCAATGGAGAAGCATTTCCATTTGTTGCACCTTCTCAAGAGCAAAAAGCAAAAAGGCATGTGAGGGGATTGATTATGCACAGATTTGCCAAATGAGACAATATTCTCTGTCCTACAACATGCCTGGTATGATACTCCAGAAAAAACAAACCAAATAAAAAACACAAACAAACCCCACAAACTAGTTTTTTCCAGCAGCATATTAGAATTTACATTGAGATCTACTATATCTTCATGTCTTTTTTGGTCACTTGTCTCTCTGAATAATTATTTCCTGTTTTAGATTCATGTATTTGAGTTTTTCCTGTTAAATGCAGTGCCTCATACTTGCCTGCATTGCTTTTTATCTTGTTGATTTTAGCTATTATCTCCAAACTCAACAAGAGTATTTTGGATTCAGATCTTATGTTGAAAACAAAAGAAAAGAAAAACAACCAAATTTTAACGCCCTTTCCAGCTACTATCATGAGTAACTTTCTAAGTATGCGTTCTCTTCTATCATCCAACTCATTAATGCCTTTTCACCTTGACAGGGCACTACAGACAATTATTCTGTAGAAGTAACTTTTCAACTTGATGCTGATTGTATCAGCATCTAATGGAGATACTACTGACATTACATTTCCCTAGTTTGCCTATTTAGGTAAAAAGACTATTAAAATCAAGCTGTATTGTACCTCAAGTTTTCCTCTTACTTACTAAACTTGTGATCCTTTCTAAGAGGAGAAACAGATTGAGGTTTTTTAGAAGCAGGTCTCATCTCATCAAACCATACTGGATGTTCTACAATCTCTCTTCTACACATTATTAGATACAAATTAATTGCTAATCTATTTAGTCTCAAACCTTTATTTGGAATCAAACCTGACAGCTTCAATAATTCTCTTACAGAAGAATAAGCAGGCACAAAAACTGACACACACAAACCCATTTTGGTGGCTATTTTCACCCTCTGGGATATTAAATAAATAAATAAAATCAGCAGTGCCTAATTCCTCAATCATTCTAGGATGAATTTTATTAGGATTTGCCACTTGAGCACATCTATATTAAGATTCCTTAGGCTATTCTTTCTGTGCTTTGGTTCCATTCTTATTTCCTGTATAAGATTAATTTTATGAAAGGAGCAGGTCACAATATATCTCTTTTACAATGTATGAAGTAAAGAATCAGTCTTTGAAAGTCTGTTACTTGTTCTCCTTTCTTATTTAGTAACAGATCTAGGTAATGGACCTATCCCTTTGTGCCTCCTCTTAAGTCAGACTTTTGGACCTTTTCACTGATTCTTTTCTTGTGCCTTGTAAATTGAAACATTTTGTTATTTAAAGTCATAAATTTCATTCTTACATTCCTATATTAATTTATATTCATCGTTAATCATATTGTATTATTTTTGCCTGGACAACTCTTTTGATTTCCAGGCCATGGAAGAATTCCTGATATATAAAGTCTCTTTAACATCCATTATTAATATTTTAGTTTATAATAATAAATTATCCCAACATGAAGAAATAACAGGACATATATTAAAGGTAACCATTTTTTAGCCCTTTCAACAGACTAGATTCTGTCCAGTCCCAGCATTGAGATCTGTGGCCCAGGCATGGGGAAGGAGTATGCAGAGAGGGCATGCGAGGAATCACACCCTCTCTGGGGATAACACTGACACACAGTTGCCTTTTTCTTCAGGAGGTACAATGCATTTGGCATTGTGCATTCAGTGTTGCCATATGGAGTGTGTGAGAGTACAAGCCAGACCCTTTTATGTTCATAAAGTTAGTGTATCAACACATAGCAAATGAAAACTACCTTTCCACCCCCACAAGAATGCTGAGATGCTTTTTTAATGTGGGGTGATGGGATGTTTTTTAAGTGCCTTTGTGGTTTTCTTTTTTTTTTTCTGTGAAAATGTATACCATTTAACTGTTCTTTTCAGGTACTCTCAATAGCAGAGGATATTTTACAGATGTCAATTTAAAAGAAATAAATGTTAAAACTGGGAAATCAAATTATATGCATTCAGTTAACTTTAAAATCTTCCTTAACATCGACACTCATATTACAGAACATGGACCCCAGCTGCTCAAAGCCTCATGTCTTACCATTAATTCTCATCTACTTCTTGCTCATCAAGTGTAGAGAAATATCCTCAGATCAAAGTCTAATTGGGAGTCCCAACTGTGCTGTCTCTTAATCACTGGAAAATTAACTTATCACTGTATCATTACCTCAAATAACCTTAAAAAGATTGATTTTGTATTACTGTCTGGATTTCTGTATACTTCAACCCAATACCTATCATTTTCTAAAGAACATAAATTGATTCTTTAACCATTTGCAATAACTACTAACACTAACTGAAAAGCCAGTAGCACATTACAATCACAGAAACTATTATTTATTTCTTACATTTCTGGAAGACAGGACTATTTCTTAAATTAGACAAGTCAAGGAAAACACTGAATGACTGTGCAACAAATCGATCCCACGGATAAAATTAAGATTTTCATTATGGAGGTTGAGTGAGCAACTACTAACAAATCCCAGAATCCTAAATGCTATGGTTACATTTAATGTCCAAAGACAAAGATACATTCAAATCACAGATTGTTTTTACAACTTTAATTAGATATATAAAAATGAGATGCAAGAGATTAGCAACTGCTGAATGCCTGGAGACAGCAAGAAAACATAATGATAGCTCATTGATTTACCCTCCATAAACTACCTGCCAAAGTCAAAATATTAGAGCTTCAAGTTACAAAATCAAAACCAGCTCAGAAGAGCCAGAATTGATAAAACAGTATGAAGAGCAGTAGGAAAGTGCTGCACTGTTAAAAGCTGTATATCAGTCATTTCTGCCAGCATTTGATGGAAACTGAAAATCCCATGTCAGTGTAATACATTCTTACAATAAATGCAACAAAGATTACAACCAAGACTACTATTGGTCACATTAAAGATACTCTGAATGCTAAGAGCTTCTACCGACTTCAGAAAAATTTCTCATCAGTCAGCACTTGTAAAAGACAGATTATTAGATGCAAACAAGCAGATTTGATAGACTAATTACCATGTAACTAATATTTAAAATACTACCTTTTAAAAGCTGTGATGCTAAGTTCATGGCTACAAAAGCCCTAAGTACATTTGTATTCCTCACAGTATAGAAGCCAGAGACAGCATCACCCTACCAACTTTTTGGATTGGCCCCAACCTTCATTTATGAGAATAAATAGAAAGATAAGCATGTAACAAATTAATGTTCAATCACTCAGTCCCATATTTCTCTTCTTCCTCCATTTTATTTCCTCTCTTTTTTCACTCTTCTACTTAGTACAACAAATTACAAATTAATCTCTAAAGGGAAGTGTCCGTCCCACGTATAAATTTCCATTCCTTGCTATACTAAACAAAATCTTACTGTTCCTTCTAATTAAATCAGTGATAAAATCCCAAAAGTTTAAAAAAAAATTAAGCTACAGCATAGCCTGAGACCTCCTCAAAAACATGGTTAAAACCGTCAGAACTAGATAATGGGAATTATCTGGAGAAATGCCTTATCTTTACTGTTGATGAATCAAAATGGTGAAGAGACATTTGAAGCAGTCGAACAGAGTGGCAACTGTGATAGTTAACTGGGAAGGAACAGCACCTTGCAAAGATGGGGCAACATTTCTGACTAAATCAAGAGGTATATGAGCATGGGTAAAATGAGAACGCCTTGTGCTACAAATGTAGGTTTCAAGTGCTGATATGATCACCAACACATGACATAGAGACCCTTGCACTGGAAGACATTTTGCTTGTGATAATGTTAAAGGATCTGGCAAAAGTATGGATAACAAAATAATACTGCATTGCATGTATAAAAGTACATAAAGCTTCGTGTATGTGCCACCCTTTATGTAAAGGAGATGAAACATCAGCTGGTGGCAGAGTTATGCAGCTCTGTTTCAGAAGTGTCCAAAAACAGAACACCAATGCACAGATGTCAGCACATTGCGGGCAGTTATAGCTATAACTCCTTCTTTGCTGGTTACTGTTACCTGAAAAATTGGTCTTACACCTCATGACATATACAACACATCTGCATTTCACTGTTTTGTATGTATGTATGTATGGCCAAACTTCGCAAACGAAGATTTGGGAAGGGCTCTCCCCACATGGGTGTGCCCTTCAAGCCTGCGCAGTGGATTTTTTAGGTCAGGCACAGCGTGCGCAGAACTGGCCCCACAATTTCAGTCCTGAAGTCCATCTGCCACGGCCAAGCAAGCTTGGACAGTGACAGTGAAGTCCTCAGGACCGTCTACAGCACCCGGTACTGACCGGGGCTGACCTTGCTGAGCATCCGAGATCTGACGGGATCGGATGGCAGGGAGGCATTGAACTGCCCGGTATGGTCTCCACTGAGACTCGAACTCATGACCTTGTGATCCAGAGGCCGGAGTGCTCACCATTACACCACACTGTATCTCACATTGCCTTATTTGTCAAGCAGTGTCAATCTCAATTTTATGAATCTTTTCCATGCCCCTCCTTCCCTTTCTTCCATTCAAAACTACATAAAAAATAAACAAAAAGAAGTCATCTAACTTAAATTCCCATTTCACACCTGTGTCTCTGTTCTGCTCCTACCTGTCTGATCCGTATGCATGGATCACCAGGCAGGTATGGAGATGTCAGGATGAAGATTAAGAAGATACTTAGAAGGGATTCAGAAGCAACACCTGCTCTAAATCCTTTGATATAATTTACCACAGATCACAGAATCATGATATTTTGCATTAAACACCCTACGTTTACCATTTGTTAAAAGTCACTGCCCACATTTTATTCCAACTTTCTACTTTTTACATACATATGCATACTAAGTGCAGACTTATGAATATTCAGCATATGCAAGTGTAACAATGCTGATCCAAGTACTGCACCACAAGAATATAAGGTCCTTTAACCTTACTAGAAATACTTACTAGATGAGAATAGCAAAATCTGTTCTAAATGCATAGCTAAGTCATAATTAACCCTTGTCCCCATCTACACCAAAAGGACTGTTATGTGAAAACAATGTCATTACAGATTGTATATATTTATGATATGCTAGAGCTAATACAGTCCTGCATCAAATACAAAGACAAGCCCGTTCACTGTAAGTTTTAAGTTTTAGCCTTACAGTACAAGGCATAACTTATGAATAATTGGATCCAACTATAATCAAGATCTCTCAATTGGTGTTAAGAAAAGAACTTTACCTGACACTTATGCCTCATTTTTTAGGCCTTTACAGAAACATAAGGTGATGTAATTTCAGACAGCTACAGTCACTGTCTCCAATTTTCCCACTTTGTGTCCTTTTCTTACTGACTAGTTAGTGCCAGCACTAATTTGACCCCCAATTGCACTGTTCTTCCATGTTAAACTGGCAAAACCCCCACCTGCAAATTTACCACATAAATGGATCACCACAGAATCAGATAAGATACATGCAGTAGCATGTAGTAAGAATAGCATCAGGGTCAGGAAAAACAGGTGATCATGAAACCAGCAGCCTTTAATCTCAGCATCATTCTCTTACATCACCATCAGTCAACAACAAGACAGAAAACTAAGCTTTTCATTTGACTGGAATTGTTCTTGCAGTCTTCAAGCCCACCATGCTGAATGCACAAACATAACACCACAACACTGCAAATACAAGTAGTCAAACTTTTTGCTGTCTTTCAAAAATGGAAAAAAAAATATTTGTACAAGTCCACTGAAGGATTCATGCAGTCTTGCTGGCAGGAGGCTGCTCTGTTTAAATAAATAACACTATGTGATTCCTCCCTACTCTTACCTTTTTCATATGATTGTACGCAGAAATGTTTGGCATACACGGTGACTAATAAAGGTGCTGGGAAAATTAGATGTGCTCGGCGTCCCAAAACCTTGACAGTTTTATTACTTGCTAATTGCAGTAACTTTAAGCACACAAGGGAAGACTGATATGCTTTCACCACACTCTCCTCAATCCTGTAAATTCATTAGCATTTTAGAATCCACTGGCATGGTTGCACACATGTATTACAAGTAACAGTTTAAAAGAGGGATAATAATTTCCTTCCTAGGCAGTCTGATCTGTATGCTTCTAAAATCCCTCTGCAATTCCAATATGAATTTCCCTTCATGATTTAGTTATGGCCCAAAGTGTCATGGCCATATATTAATTTCCTTTCCAGGGAAAGTTGTTGTTTTTTTTAGCTTGTCAGACCTTTCCTGTGGTATCTTCTGTCAGCTCTGCTGCCTATAAAATTAGTGTTATTTTTGAATACTATAATTTCAATGTATTTTTTCAAGTCTTCTTAGAATTTAATTTTTAATTAACTCCTTTCTTTTCTAACCTCACTGACAATAGATTAGCTCAGCTGGTTAGAGCATAGTACTAATAACACCAAAGGCACCAGTTTGGTCCCCACACAGTCCACTGACTTAAAGAGTTGGACTTTATGATCTGTGCAGATGCTGTGAAAACTAAGACAGCAGCCTAAAGGCCAAAAATCTCCACAGGTCGTCCCCTGCAGAGAAAGGAGGATGTGCCCAGACCCAGTCTGAATTAACCCTGAATCAAGAGTTGTACCAGTGGTAAGTCCTCTCTCTTCCCATATTGTCTATTTGTTCTCTTTTCTATCTCCAATTTTCTATTTCTTCTTTTACCTTTGCTTAATCTGAAAAATCTGAATATAGTTTCCACTTGAAAACAGTCTGAAATAATATCAGACTTCCGAGTTTCTTGTATCTCACCTCCAAAACAAAAAAATTTACCCACCACCTCTGAGATAGGCCTGTTACAAATAGACAATATCCTTTCTGTTTTCCTTCTCCCAAAGACTTTTTTTAAAGTTTAGATGCTAACTGACAATACTTCCTGCATGGCCACAGGAACCATTCAGCTCTTCCGGGAAGGTACAGGGCAGGCAGAGAGCCTGCTACCTTCTCTGTCCACATACAGCACAGTCTGACTAATGAGTCAGCAGCTTTTTAGCACAACACACTGACCTTTTTAAATTTTTTTATTTGCTGCTTTTAACTTCACAGGGAGTTCTGTACAGTAGCTGGTGTTAAGAGCAGGTTAGTTAGTTAAAAGGCAAGTCACATCCTTTCTTTTCCTCCCTTCACTGGTCTATGTGAAAAAGTACATATTCTATTAGGTGTCAAATGGAAAAAACCCAAACCAATCCTATCTCCACCCACTCTCCATCTCCCCAAAAACCGCCCAATAAAATCCCCTAAACAGCAGAAGCAAGCTGCTTGAAAACACAGTAGTGAAGTCATCTTCTGCCACAGCCCAAGAGAGTAACAAGTTTTAGGGTCTGTCATCATTGACTGCAGCAGCAATACAGTGAGTGAGTCTGTTTCCATTTTAAGTCATGAACAACTTACTATCATTTAGGTTGAAAATTTAAATCCACTCTTTGCATATTCTGAAAAGTTGCGTGAATTCAGATGTTCTTCTGGAAAGATAATATTTGGAAACCAGATCTTTCTAGATAGATATTTACATTAGGGCATTCCAATGAAAGATTGATTTTAACTGACAAAATTATCATCTTCTAACTGCACACATTGCATACAAGTGCAAATACATCCTTTTCACATTTTGTATCTTGTAACTTGTTCAGTTTTTTATACACCAAGCAAATGTATAAGGCTAATATATTTGTAGAGAGTTAAGTGTATTTATGATGTGAAGGATCAATACAGACTTTAAAATATTTATTGTGATTTAAAGAAAAACATGCCTCTCTTGAAGCTTGCTGGCAACGAAGTCTTTTATTTGCAGTCACTTTAAAGTGGTACAGAGCGGTTTTCTCTCAAAATTTCCTAAACTTTGTCTGTTGATAGTGGGTTGCCCAAATACTGCTTATGTATTATAACTGCAAGCTGAGAAGAAAAAATAAAGAGAAAAATGAAAAGAGATTACATTGGAGTTGACTTTTACCCCCTCCTTTTTAATTTTTTCACATTTGTGGTAACAGGGGCAAGTAGAAAGGGATAAATCCCTGCATGCTCAAGCAGGAGGAGCCATTTGCCCAGGACCATGTCCAGACATCTTTTGAGTATCTTCAAGGAGGGAGATTCCACAACTTCCCTGGGCAACTTGTGCCAGTGGTTGGTCACTCTCACAGCGAGAAAGTGTTTCCTTACCATCAGGTAGAGCTTCCTGTATTTTGGCATGTGCCCACTGCCTCTGGTCACTGTACACCACTGAAAAAAGCCTGGCTCTGTCCTCTTTGCATCCTCTTTTCAGGTAGTTATATAAATCAAGAAGATCCTGTCAAGCTTTTGCTTCTCCAGGCTTCACAGTTCCAGCACTCTCAGCCTTTCCTTACAGGAGCCCTGTGCCTCAGTTCCTTAATGAACCTTGTGGTCTTTTGTTGGACTCTCCAGTATATCCAGGCCTCACCTCTTCTGGGAAGCACAGAATTGGATATAGTATTCCAGATGTGGCCTCACCCCTGCTGAGGAAAGTAACAGGATTCACAACCACATCCCTTGATCTGATGGCAATACTCCTTCCATAGCCCTGGGTACCCATCAGCCTTCTTTATCAAAAGGGCACACTGCTGGCTCATTCTGAAATTGGTGTCCCACCAGGACCCCCACAGATTTTTCTCCAAAGTTGCTTTCTGGATGGATGTCACCCAGCAAACACCAAGGAACAGAGTTAATTTTCCCCAGGTGCAGGACTTCATCTTTTCCCTTTGTGAACTGCATGAGATTCCTGTCAGCCCATTTTCTAACTTTTTTAGGTTCCTCTGGATAGCAGCATAATCCTCTGGCATATCAGCCATTCCTCATGCTTTTTTGTCATCAACAAACTTGCTGAGGGTACACTTTGCCCTATCATCCAGATCATTAATGAAGATATTAAATAGGATTGAACTCCATTGAGCCCTGGGGTCCAACACTAGATACCAGTCTCCAACCGGACTTCACACCATTGATCACCACCCCTCTTGGTCCATCTGCTCTGCAAGTTTTATGATGACCTCAATGTATGCTCACCCAGCCTGTATTTTAGCAGGTTCTCTATGAGAAGACACTGTTGAAAGCCTTTCTGAAACAAGTATCCACTGCCCTTCCCTTGTCAGCCAAGCCAGTTATTTCATTGTAGAAAATTATCAGGTTGATCAAGACTGGCTTCCCCTGGGTAAATCTATGCTGACTGCTCCTGATCACCCTCTTGTCTTTAACGCATCTTAAAATGGTTTCCAGAATTAGCTGCTCTATTGTCTTCCAACCTTCTGGGGGATCAAGGTGAAACTGATCAACCTATAGTTCTGTGAGTACTCCTTGCCCTTTTGAAGACAGGAGCAACATTGACTTTGCTCCAGTCTACAGCACTTCTCCCAGTCTCCATGATCAATCAAATATTGATTTGATCATAGAGATATTTGATTTTATCACAGTGATATAAGACAGCTCCCTCAGCACTCATGGGTGCATTCCATCAGTGCCCAGAACCTTATCTACGTCCAGTTAACTCACGTATTCTCTGACCTAAACCTCTTCCATCAAGTGTACATCTTCCCTGCATTCTACAATTCCTGAAGGTCTTTGCTAGTAGAGGCAGAAGCAAAGAAGGCTTTCAGTACTTCAGCCTTTTCCACACTGTTGTCACCAGAGCCCTTGGCCATATTTTTCCTAATCCTCCTTCTGCTACTGATGTATTTACAGAAGTGCTTCTTGTTGCCTTTGTCATCCCTCACCAGATGCAACTCCAGGCACTCTGACTTTCCTAATCACGCTCCTGCATACTCAGACACTGTCTCTGTATTCCTTCCATGTTACCTGTCCCTGGTTCTGCATATTTACTTTTTATGTCCGAGTTTTGTGACAAGCTCCTTGTTTATCATCACCAATGCAGGGCTGCTGGCATTTTAGCCTGACTTCATACCTGTCAGGATGGACTTCTCTTGAGCTCTGAGATGACCCTTGGATACAAACCAAATTTGCTGCATCCCTCCACAGTCTGACACTGTGCGCCTCTTCTAAGTAGATCCCTGAAGAGGCCAGTGCCTGCTCTCCTGAAATCCAGGGCAATGATCTTGCTTTCCAATACTTAAACCAGGCTCTCAAAGAAAGCAGACACTAATATCAGTAATCGGATGAATAAGAAATAGATTACATTAGTTTCTGTCAGGGATCACATAGCTGAAAGGAAACACTGCTAAACTGGCAAAAACATGGTGAACTTCTTTATTGAAAAAGTATTACCGAGAGAGTCTTAAATATTCTCTCTGCACAAAAATCATGACATTCTTAGAAGGTTTTAGAAGTCAGATATCAAAAATAAAGTAATACACTGTATCTTATGTTTCAGTTAGACTGATGCTAATCCAGAACAAATTTATTGGTAATATATGAAGAACATTTCTTATTAAATACAGTGCTAACTTCTAATTCAAAAGCTTATTCATTTTTGTTTCTTCTTACTATACTTTTGTTTTTGAAGCACACTACACTTGCAAACTGATTTTATGTCCAAAACTTACCAGTTAGTGTTAGCTGGACACAATTTATTCACTTTTTTCTATCTTCCTGATTCCTGTTTTCAATGACTAAATAAAACAGATGGGTAATAAGGTACTTAAATTATAATCTCATATTGTTGACTGATTTTGTCTACTGTTTAATTTACTGGTAGTTTTCCTTCAGATGACTGTCCATCTCTTATTTCATTCCCCCTACTTTCTCTGAATCTCATGGCTTTGACACTGCTTTCATATGCTTAAAAAAGTAAGAAAAGACATTCCCATTTTCTTGCAACATGAACACATAATTAAATGCTTGTTGGGTTTTTTCTTCCTAAAAGACCACGTGTTTCATTACTACATGCAGATATACATTAATACTGAATTCAGACATCACTCCCTGCACCTTGACTATTTATATATTGAAGCAATTTATTTTACAATATATTTTTGGTATTGGTAATATATAGACATAAACCAGTTTTCTTCCCAAATATTCTCTGGGTAGCATTCTTTAGTGATTTTCAGAACTGTCACTTTAAAAGACTATAACAGACTGTTGAACAGAGGAGAAGATAAAAATCCCTTTCCTGGCTTACACCACAGTATTTCATGACAAATGAAGGTCCTTGGATTAGTAACAGTGTCAAAAACTAACCAGGTATAGAAATTACCTTTCCCACTCTATTTTATGAAGGGTTCAATCAAGTCTTTATATACCATTAATACTTGTTTGTAACCTTTAGTTGAATTTAATTTTGTTCATTACAGGAACATTTACTTACTACATGTCCTGAATCACCCTAAGTATGAAAACCTTTCTTTGCATGACTACATTTTCTAAAAAAAATATACCTACAGTCCTGGGGTGGGGGAATAATAGAAGAATCTATTAGGAGAAGAACACTCAGGGCTGTCAAATAAATAAAAAAATTCCCTCCCAAACCTAAACATCCTCCTTGCACAAAACAGACATTCCATATATCTAGCCTAATCCTTAATAATCTACCAACATGAATCAAGGCATACTATTCTAGCTACTTGATAGCCTTTTAATAAGTGGGTAGAGTCATAATGCATCTGAAGGCCTGTTACATAAGAAATATTTTTTTCTAAAAATAAATTCAGAAGATGAGATTTTATATATTTGTACTGATATACTAGGAGTTCTACGGGTAGCTCACTTAAGCATGAGCCGATTCAGAAATATACGTTTGCTACTATTACTTCACAGTTTTTAACATTTCTAAACTGAAGTAAAAGATATTTTGACACTCATGCAGAGAGATGCCTAATTTTAACAATTTACTTTATATGAACATTTTAATGGGAATAGATTTTCTTCATTTGCTGAAAAGGATAATCTCAACAAATTAAAAAAATCACAAGTTTGAACAAAGGTAGGCCTAGAAGTTAAAAGGACTTAAAGGCAAAATGAGAAGCAAAGTTATTTCAGTTGCTTTGGCCCCAGATTAATGCAATTTCATAATGCTTTGTAAGTAATAATAAACATATTCAATTCTTACTTTAAAAACTGCAAACACATATGCATAACACTGGGGTTTTAAAAATATTTACATACACTTACTTATAAAAAGGCCCAAACAGTCCATCCCTTTCAGCCTCCCTCAACACAATCCAGACTGGTAGGGGAGCTTGCAAAATCTTCACAGAGAAGAGCTTTAAGTGTAATCCACTTTCCAACCCACAATCTCTATCAATAGCTTAATGACATGGAGAACACTACAAGCATCATGCTAACTAAAAGTGTAAATCATAGAATCATCAAGGCTGGAAAACACCTTTAAGATCATCAAGTCCAACCATTAACCCAGCACTGTTTCTGCCCCTAAACCACATCAGTCAGCGCCAGATCCGGACACCTTTTAAACACCTCCAGGGATGGTGACTCCATCACCTCCCTGGACAATCTATTCCAATGCCTGACCTCTGGAACAGTGCAAAATTTATTTTCTAATATCTAATCTGCATTTCCCCTGTCTTAGCTTGAGGCCATTTTCTCCTGTCCTCTCACTGAAGGCAAAGTAGAAGGGACAGGTCCCCACCTCCCTACAACCGCCTTTTAGGCAGTGGGTAGAGAGCAATGAGGTCCCTTCTGAGTATCCTCCTCAAGACTAAACAAATCCAGCTCCCTCAGCAATTTCTTACATGACATGTTTTCTAGATCCTTCACAAGACCTGTTGCCCTTTGCTGGACCACCTCAATGTCCTTTAAAATGACAGGCCCAGAACTGAATGCAGGACTTGAGGCATAGCCTTATCAGTACCAAGTACAGGAAGATGAAACACATCAGCTATTAAAATTTTAAGATTTTCAAAAGTAAAAAAAATGCTGCTTTCTGAAGTATATGTTTGCACAGGCAGACACAAACCTCTGACAATTGTTAGCAATAAAAATACTACCTGATTTACCCAGAAGACAAATTATTTAAAAAAATATTATCACAATGTATAGGATAGCAAAACATTGGAAACACTTTTTTTTACAGAAAACTGAACTAGCTTACTCATGGTATGACCTCTCACATATACCACTGGTTTTTCTCCATATACATCACTACAGATACAAGTGTTGAACTATTCTCTGCAAAGAACGGGTTTGTGGCAAATAAAATGTTTTAACTCCAAAAAAGTATTCTTAGTAGCAACCAATGCTAGAGCACTATCAACCAAAGTAGGTGTTGCAATACTGACATGACCATCTATTTCTGTAGTAAATTCCAGAACACTTAAAAAATGTATGAGTCAAATCCTCCCGGTACTCTTGATGAGATTGATGCAGCCCTACTGGTTTATTCAATTTCTACCAAAAATTAAAACTGAAAAAAAGCCCTTTTAGTGAGTTAATTTATATCTTACAGGTATGAATTTAATTCCACAGCAAGTCACTCAAATTGATGACTTCATGCAGCATGAAAAAACATTAAAAAATCAAAATCAGATGTGAATTTTTACTCCATTTAACAATTTATTTGCTACTCTAATTAAGGTACCAGCAATGACACTATTAGCTGTTTTTCTACTAATCATTTAATTAAATAAACTAGTGATGATGAATAAACAGGAATTGAAAAACAAGCTGCTGCTGACTAGAAACTGAAAGAGAGATGAAAAAGAATCTGTAGAAAAGAGCACTGATAAAATATATCTTCAATAAAGAATCAAAAGAGTATTAGTCTTAAAAGAGAAAAGTTTATGGGCAACTATTGCTGAACTGTATGTTAGTAACAGCTCAAAAAAGTTTCACAAGCACTCACTGAACTCCAGTAAAATCAAAATACGGCCTTTGGCTGTACTTATCTTTGCCTCCCTCCCACTGACAGGTGAAAGATCACACGGGAAGTGTATCTATACACAGGGCTGTGGTATCCAGTATGGGCAATGTCATAAGCAGAACTCATCTCTCTGTCAAAACACGTTGGCCATTCAGAATAAATCCACATTCGTTTTCTGGAAAACCAGTGGTTTGTTACTTAAAGGCTGCTCAAAACTGGATTAACACAGGGTGAAAGGTGCCACCCTCACCTTTGGCAGGTTTCCTGTAGGCACCTATAGGACGCAGTCATAGGGAAGACCCTTGGAGATTATAAATGCTTCAGTCTCTGAAGTAACAACAGACTAACAATTCAGAGGTAAATACCCCTCCAACAGGATATTACACCCTTTCTTCTCCACGGACCTCGTCGCCAGGCTTCGTCCTCTCCTTCCGCATGCCCGGGTCTAGCTGGATCCCTCGCCGTCCCTCTACACGCAGCGGCAGAACCGGGAGCCCGAGCGCCAGCGGGACCCGCGGCACGGAGGCGCACGGGGAGCGCGGGAGGCCCGGCACAAATTCTTACAAAAAGAGAGCTAGGGACTGACCGTGAGGGGCTGTGCCGCGGCTCCCGCTCTCCGCCGCCGTCCGGCTCGTCCCGCCCGCCCCACGCTCCCACTGACCTGCGCGGCCGCCGGGCTCGGTACGCCGGGCTCTGCCTCCAGCGGAGCTCCGCGCGGCCGGAGCCCCCTCGGGTCGCTCCGGGGACTGTCCCCCCGGCCCGCGGGCACAGGAAGGGCCCGGGAGGCCGCACAGGCCGAGAGCGGTGACCGCCCGCCAGCGGCGCAGGAAGCGCTTCGGGAAGCCGCGATGGCGCGCGGGAAGCGCTTCCCGCACGGCGGCCGCGCCGGGGCGGGCCGGGCAGGGCCGCTGTTTGACTGACAGACCGAGGACCAAATCAGCGGCTCAGAGTGAGAAGGAACAGCCAGTGGGAGCGGCAGAAGGCGGGGCGCCTCCAGGGCAAGCGGGCCCGGTGATCTCCGGGCAGTCGTGCTGCTGGCAGCCGGTTGTCATTCTGCCCTGTGCAGTACCGCCAGGAGCGGCCTCTGGACTCCCGTGTGACGATGAAGAGGCTCCCGGCTCGGGGTGGGCTGGTCACCGAGGGTGGTGCGGGGGAGGCTGGGCTGGCCCGCATGGATTCGAGGACAGCCTGGGGTGCAGCCCGTGGGCGGTGAGGGGCCTGTGGAGCAGGTACTGGCAGGACTCGCAGGGCCGTGAGAGGAGAAACTGAGCAGACTCTGGAGGACATGTGGCAGCGTCCTAAAAGTACTGCAAGCGGGTGTTTCCCGGCTCTGCTGGGTGCGGGGCTGCTCGGCTGGGTACCCGCGTCGGTGTCAGCCGGTTCTCCTCACGGGTTGGAAGAGTTTCAGACGACTTGGAGCTGTTAGCTGGATGTATTGCACAGCTTAAGTGGGGAAAACTACGTCGATCTTGAAAGCAAATTAAACGGGATAGGTTGATAGGAATTGGCAATGTTTATTAAACATAGTGATTAAAAGATAGACAAATAGTGATCTATGTATTTCCAAACGGTAAGTGTATTTAGTTTTGAGGTGGTCAAGAAGGCAGATTCACAGGTGACCTTAGGGTCAACAGTTCTTCAGACACCTTTCAGAGGTTATCTGTGCTTAGGAGGCTATAGGGACATCCCATAGATCCATGATGGTGGATTCTGTACTGTTTTTGTCTAACTCAGGTAAGAAATTAAACATCACTCTGGACTACTTGAGGTGCCACTAAACAAAGTACAGGCCTACATGAATATCAGGATCTTGAAAGAAGAGTTTTTTCCAGTATTTACATGTACTTTTTCACAATGATAAAGCAAAAGAGATGCCTAACTTTGTTAATAATGAGTAATTTTTTATAAGAACTGTTTGAAATGAACAAGACTCATCACATGGCTGATTAAAAAAATTGGGGATTAGATCTTTTTGCATTTTAAACAAAATGAGGTAACTTCTGAGCTAGGAAGGCTTTTTTGTTTCACAGAAAGACATTGTAGTGGAAAGCTTATGACCCCTAATAAAGGAAAAACAATCATCCTTAAATGTTTAGATAGTCTATACACCAAGGTATTTGGGTTAATTTTTGCTTTGTTTTTAAAATAAAACCATGTAATTATTTATTTCTGCAGAAGAGTAACTAAGTGAACCATGGAATTAATTTAATATCATTTATTTATCATTGTATATTTGGATTAGAAACAAAGAAAAACACTTCCTTGTGCAGGACACTGTGGAGAGCTTATCAGCATTTAAAATCTGAACTGAGACCCTGTGTCACATGGGCGTAACTGAGAAGGGAGCAGAGGTAGAGCTCAAGAGTGAGCAATGTGTGTTTCTTGATAGGCTGTGACTGTCTCTGGGAGCGATGCTTCTAAGTGAAAGCTTGCCTCTGTTTTGACCTGACTGCAGATGCAGAAATCTGTGTCTGTCACATGAGGTCTCTGAACAAAAGCTTGCAATGCTAAGTTATCACTGTTTGGAATACTTATGGAACCTGTAACAGGAAGTATAATAGGACAGTGTAGGACAAGTTGTATATGCAGAGTAAGAATTTTGACCTGAGTTCTGAAAGATGAGTTTCAGAGTAGTTCGAGTAAGTCTGGATGAAGCCACCTTTCCTTGTTTACTTCAGTTCCAGAAAGAAACAGTAAACAAGTAGAGGTATTTCATATCTGAAGTTTGTCCTCATTTCTACATTTCTGTATTCATCTGACATCTCCTGCTGTTCCTTCTGCTCTGTTCATATGGAGATCATCTGGCCCTCATGCTGTTGAGAAATTTCTCTCTCTCCTCCAGGACTCAATGTGGATGAAGACAACAAATTCATTGCTGAACAGATTGGTTTCACAGATTGGATAGCCTTATCTTTTTTCTAAACTAAAAAGAGGATGCTTGCTTATGCTACTACAGTGGTGAAAAAGGGAGTTTGCAGATATGCTGAATGATGGAGAGCTAACTAAAGTTACCTTTCTTTTTGAAAAACTTTAAACCCCTTCTTCCCTGCAAGCAGTACTTGAATAGTTGTGCTTTGCTGGTGATTCAGTAATCCAAATATTATTTGTAGAGTCTTCGTAGTAGGCTGCACAGATTAGGAATTTAGTCAATGTTATTAATATTCTTCCTGAAGCAGAAAACCACAAATAAGGGACTGAAATATAAAGAAATAGTGGGGGATGGAAGAAAAATGAAAAGCTAGAGCATATCTTTGTCCAAGGTTTTCATTTGTGTCTAACCTTCCCTGCCATTTCTATCCTTCTATTTCTTTCAGGATATGATAGAAAAATGTCCCCTCTGACAACAGAAAAGCACTCTCAAATTTCTGTGCCACTACTTGAAATGTTGTGATGCTTTTAATGCAGACATTTTCTATGGCTTTAACTGCTCACAGGTCTGTACCAAAACCAAAGAAGCCACTGTGAATACCTAGTAAGTACTGTTCATAAACATTTTTATAATGTTTGACCTTAAGAGTGACCTGAAGATTAATGGATATGTTGTATCAGTTTTAATGGGTCTCTTCTCTCTTGCATACACACATGAGACTCCCATTAGTCGTAATGGGAGTTATATGTGTGCCTAGAGGTTAGACAAGATCTCTAAAGGTGCTGTTATGCTCTGTTGTATTAATGATCTCATAATTGCTGAGGTGCTGCACCTTTACATTGAAAGCAAACTAATTAAATTCGTGTAGTATGACTTGGTATTCTAGCATATGCAGCACCTATGTGTGTTTTTCTGTGAGTCCCAGTACACAGAGGTAGAGCCCAAATCAAATCTGGAATTTAAATTTTATGTGTGACTTGACTTCCTTTGTAATTGTTCTTTGTAATCCAAAATGTTTTCGTGAGTTTGATTCCTAAGAAAGATGATTGTTCATGTGAGTACAGAGGAAGAAGCTGAATGTGGTGTTTTATCATTAAAGGATGTATTGAGAAAAAAGACTGGATTGATATTTTGATGTTCCAAATCATGCACTTTGAAAACAGGCAGTTAGGTCTGAAGGATTAACATGAAACTTGATGTTGAATTTTAATTATGGCTTTGTTACTTATTTTCTTCCAAGTGCCTTTAGACAAAGCACTTCACCTTTCTTTGATTTCCTGGTATGTAAAATATCTACTTGCTTCTTAGTACTGCAGACATAAATTAAAATCTGTTCTATGCTTTGAAATTTTAAGATTGGTACATCCAACTGTATTCTGCTAGCATACTCATGACAGCACAAGAGGAGGAAAAAAATCATAGTACCTACCTGATACAGCCAAACAGAAGCTCTGGTGATGATGCAGATCTGTCAAGAGAACTGATTCTTTTCCATAGTTTATGATGCAAAAGACAGTGCATTGGCAATGAAAAAGTTTTTATATGTTTTTTGATAGAAGAGACTGTACAGTAGGCAAATTGACGTCTTATAGACATTTGACATTTTTCCCCATCAAAATAACCATTAGAATTTGATAGTCACTGTGAAAATTTCTGTGTGTATTCCCTGACTGTCTCTATGCATTTGACAATCAACCATGATGTAGTCTTTGAAAATATAAATTTGGGGAAAAAGTGCAACTCTATGTTCTGGAGGAAAAGAAGGGCTTATGTGGTAACCTTCACATTTAAAGTTGGTTTGTTATTTTCTTTTTTCCTTTTGTCAGATTAAGGTATTACATAAACTCAATTTCACAGTTTATTTTGGCTATTTGTAAAGTAACAGATCTTGGGGGGGGCGGGGCGGGGTGGTGAAGGGGTGGATGTTTTTTTGTTAATATAGTTATTTTATTTTTACCCTTATGTGATTCTTAGTTTCTAATAGAGAACAGCAAATTTCCACTGAGACTGCGATGGTAATGTCTTTAGCTCTGTACTTTAAAATATCTGGAAAAATCTTGTGAATTGTTTTGTAAATATACTTTCTTACATTTTACTCCAATGTATAAAATATATTGTATAGTTTGATCAATTTTCTTCCTCATGTAAATTTCAAATGTTAATTTCCTTGGTTTTTTTTCTTCAGTAGTTTGTGATTATTTCCCCAGTACTCTTTAAAAAAGAATTAGTTAATCTTATTAGTGTTATAATTTAGACTGTATAGGATATTGTTAAAGAGTTGTAAATTAAAACAAATCTTAGCTCATTTCGGTTTTTGTATATATGCTTATCCATAAAAAAGTACGAACAGTTTTATTTTGTAACCCTGGCAAACTGCAAATGTTTCCAAGTTTTTAGGTATGTTTCTGTGTACTTGAGGTTCTTTGCCCTAAATTTTGCTTTGATGGTATATTCTAAACCCCCCGAGACAGAAATTGTGTCCTATGTATTTTTAAAGTGTCAAGCAGTTGTATTCTCATGAAGGAAGCTTCTTCTGGGGGAAAAAAAAAATCTGTGTTTTGCTATTATCTATAGATCAGTTTTCTAAGCAGAATAAACAACATTGTCTGAAGGATTTAGTTGTGTTTTTTTCCTTTTCCCAGAATATATATGCATATATTATTTTTGGCAGTATAATGGTTGACTGAGGGTGAGTAATTTATTATATCCCCCATATACTTTAAGGGTGATCGAATACTGGAGCAAGAGGCCAGATGGGTTATGGAGTCTCCATCCCCGGAGATATTTACAACTCAACTAGAGACAGCTCTTAACAACCTGCTTGGAGTGAGAGGTTGGACAAGACAACTTCCAGAGCTCTGTTCCAACTTCAACCATTCCATTATTCTGTAAATTGTGTAGTTAACATGTTGAGAGTTTTTCACTGTAGACCAGCTTTTAAATACCAGTTCAGATATTTCAAATGGTAATTAAGACTGAGTAGTTTTTAATCCCTATCTTGAATTTAAAATCATAAGAACAGAAGCAGTTTGCATAACATGACTGGCCACATGAAATGTTGTAAGACTAAACCTTTGAATACGCACAGAGCACTATGGTAAGTAAATGACAGTTTTTATGGAATGGAAAGACAGTACACAATACCAGTATGCAAGCTGCCTATTTTTTTATCTTCCTTTGACATACTATGTAAATAAATGCCACAATAAATACAATTGCATTAATTACATGTTTAATTTTTATGCATAAACTCTTGATTGCCTTACAAATTGCTTTTCTGACACCTATAGTCAAAAATCCAGGGTATCAATGCCTAAACCATCCTTGTTTTCAGAATGCTAAAGCTTACAACTGTTAGTGAAGGCACAGGACTATGAAATGGAGAGGCTAAAATGCAAGCTTGTGTTATAATTTACCAGCCCAGCTACCTTTATACAGAACGAAGGTAAAACACCTGGTTACAGTAACTCTCAGTATAACAGACTTAGAACTAAATTCTGTACAGAACTACTCAACAGTACTTTTCAAAATCAAACTCAGAAAGTTAATTCTAATACCTTACTTTTGTTCTTAGCTTAAAAACCTTAACTTCCCAGTAATCCACCTAATATTTCCATGACTCATTTAAAATTTAACACAAAAAATTTCTCATAAGATATAGCTCTCGTTCATGTCAGAAAATTAGTAAGTTAGTGCAAAAATTGCAGATGTCCAGGTGTGCATGGGAATAGATTGAAGAGGGCCAGAGCTTGTCTTGGTTTATTATTTTGGGTGTTTTTACAAGAAAATTTAAATTTCAACTGCTTTTTATTTGTGTTCAGTTTTTCAGTGGGACAAGAAACAGAGTCCAACTGTGTATTCTTTTATGAGTAAATAATGTATCCTATTCAGTTCATTCTGTGGCTAATGTCACAGGAAAATGATGAAGGAATTCAGTGCTCTTTAGCTCAATTTTCAGAAGCTGCAGTTACTCATCGCTGAGATAAAGTGAATGAAGGTATATGACTGATAAACAGGAATATTTACTGAGTTTAGGTCCATATTTATAATAATTTCATCACTCTTATACAAACTTTGCAAATTATGGTTTATTTCAAATTAGAGATTATCAACTAAAATTTCTTTGGAACATAATGAAAAAAATTTAAATTGACTGTTCATGTACTTATATATGCAAAATAACTTACATTATGCAGATGTCTAAAACAAGAAGCAGAACTAGATTTGAGAGGAAGCCTGTGTTGTATTCTGATATCAACAGCAACTTAGATCACATTGGTATCAAATCAGAATAATGTTTGTGAGCCTTTACCAATTTAAAAATCAAATTGATGCTAGATTTGTATAGAACAACACATTTGACTGACAGGAAAGGCTGTTATAGATGGATGTGATGTTCTATCCTTGTGTAACAAGGGTTTTGACTGACAGTTTAACAATAGTACACTTTCTATCCCATATATTCTAAATGATTATTATTACAATACAAAACATTTTTGCACTTGCTGTATATAGATAACATGTACACTTTTTGTGTAATAGCATTCAGAAGAGAGGGTTCCTTTTATGTCTTAAAGACGATGACAATTAATGAAGGTTCCATCTGACACTTATAACCAATGTCAAGGATTGCTATTGTGGTGCATAGTAATGTAAAGACTATCGTGGTACTTAGCTCCCAGTGAAGGATCAGCATAACTCTTGATACATGATATGTAGTGGATGAAATAAATCTCCTTGGAGAGCAATAGAAATATTTCTTAAACTGAAGAGTACCATTTCTGTTTTATAATCCCTCTTTTCAGCTTTGTAGTTCTTTGCATCACTGTGAAATGCAGTTTTAATCTGAAAAGTAACTGTGTAAAATGGTACCTATTAATGCAACAAATAGGCTTTCTGTGCTTTGCAGTCAACATTTCTCTGAAATGGGACCTAAGATTCTTCTTCAGAACAATAGGTCAAGATGAGGAAGATACACAATTTTTCTTATTTGGGTCTCTCATTCATTTTGGGGAGTCCATCCTTTCATAAGTATCCTTCTTATTTTAAAATTTCCAGTTTAAATTCTTGGCATCCTTTGTCCATTTAGATCTTCACAGCACTCTAGGAAGTGTCTCCTATTTCTTGCAGGTTTTTGCAAGAGCAGGAACAGTACAGTGTGACTACATTATATTCGATGATAATAAAAAGATCAATATTAAAGTCTAAAGTCTTCTGTAAATTTCATTTTCGTGTTGCATGCAACCAAAGAAGTATATTCTTTTATGAATGTCACAACCATGAAAAATATAGAAAAAATTGTGTAGCAAAAAATGAGGCCGCATTCATCAAAGCACATCTCCCTCTTATCTTTCTGATTATCTAGATGATGAAAATATGATAAATACAAAGATTGTTTTTACAATATGGATTTTGTTTGTTTAAATTGTCTTACTGTGAAGGATATTTTTTCTTAAATGACTTTTTATTTGGTAAGGGAACTTAATAGATAATTTTTTCACCTCATTCTGTATGAGCAGTGAAATCTTGTTATCTCACATTTATTCAGCAAGATTTTATTTTTCTGTGGAAGGACAAATTTAGTATATGTTTTATCCAACATCAGGATTATTTATTGTCTTGGGGCAGTGATGGTGATATTTTCTGCAAAGCACTAAAAAGATCTTTAAACAATATTTACCCTGTTATTGGTGGTGCCACCTCAACTCTGTGTCAGTTTTAGATAGAATACCAGTGCTTCTCTAGCAGTGATTTATGATATGAAGGAAGGGATAAAAGTAATTTGAGAAATAATATTATCCAGTTAGAAAATGATCACTCAGAAAAATTGTAGTTTTATCAATATAAACTGCTAAGTTTTAAAGTGAAGCCAACTAAAAAAAATCCATGATGTGGAATTATATTGATCTTCACATAGGTCATTGTGATAATATAAACATCTGGTACTTAATTTGAGAGAGCACTAGCAATGGTAATCTGTACAACGGCCATCTTCGAGAGACTGTTACAGCACATGCTTTGCCAACCACTGAAAACTGTAGGGTTTGCAAACTCAGATTGAGTTCCAGTTTCTGAGCAGGATGTCATATTGATACAGAATTGTACTCTACCTCCACTCAGCTGACTGCAGCTGTTTAGCACAGCTTTTCTTTCCCTGGCGTCTTTCCTCATCTTGCTTAACCATTATCCTCACCTTACTTTGTGTCCTGACTGCTCATTATCCTTCACCAGCAAATACAGATCTAAAACTGTCTCCTCTTAGGTTCTCCCCCTTCTGCTGTTTTTCTTCCTCTGACCTTTTGTATCATTGTTCTTGTAGCAGTTGTCTGTCTAATCTACCTAATTGTCTTTGGTCTTTCTTGCCTTCTTTATGCTTCTCTCATCTGTGAACTCTCAGTGTTCAATTAGTGAAGGAACAAAAGGCACAGAAGGAAATGTTTCCGTGCTGCCTATTCTTGTCTTTGGCATTGTAACAGACTGGAACAGAGGCAACTACAAAGGGCTGGATTAGCTCCTTCATCTCCAGCTTGGAGAATACTCAGTAGAGTTATTTTTTTTAAGAGAATTCTGGTTTTGGAATGAACTTTATGCTGAACATATGCAAAACATAATTTGCAGAGATTTGCCACTTGTCTAAAGGTGGGAGAGTTTCTGCAGGATTCATGAAAGCATAATATTGAGTTCGTTCATCCCAAATGCCCTATTTTAAACCTTTGTGTTAAATTTGGATGAGGTTTCTGTTACAAGCCAAACATTTCTTCACTTTTAGTAAGGACAAAGCATTTCCTTTGCATTTAATTTTTGAAGTGAATGTAATATTTTTTTTGACATCCATATGTGTAATTCCTTCCCTGGTTTAAAAAAAAATGAGAAGCACAATCTGGGATGAGCATAGAAATATGACAGCCAAAAAGCAAGGATTTGTTACTTGGGGAGCTGAAGTACTAAGTTTTAGAATAGGTCAAAGTCTGATGTCTTTAACATTTGCTATACAATAAACATCGCTTATAATTATGTGTGAGGGACATACATAGACACACTTGTCAAGTTACCTTATTTTTCTAATTAAAAAAAATTAATTTCCTTAGCAGAGACATTTCCTCTCAGAATAAAATCTGATTCTGCAGTCTCATAGATACTTAATTTGCAAGATAGCGTAATGAAAATATGCTAATAGCTTTTTCAATAAGTTAATAGCTTTCAAGTTCATATTAATTAGTTTGTTAAAATATTCTATTCATAAAATAGTACTTTTTTTCCCCTCTAGTAAAAGTTAAGAATGTAGCATAGTCTTACAAGGAACATCTTTGCCAATAGTAAAAGCAGAATGGGAAGTAGTATCAAAATTGTTAGGAAAAAAAATTAGCAAGTAAGTGATGAAGGAAGCTGCCATATTTGTCATCAAAGAAAACTTTCTGTCATTTTACAGTGAAATCTGAGAGTGTAGGAGTGGATCTTGTGAGTTAAGTAAATATTCTTGGGAACAAGGATGTGAAAGCAAACTTCTCGTGGTGTCATACTTGATCCCCAGGTGTCTTGCATTCCTCACTACCTACAGCAGCAGCTGCAGGAGGAGTCAATGGTACCCCATTTTCTGCCCATCCTTGGTGACCAAAGCACCATGAAATTAAAGCATAAATCTTCATGTTAAGAAGATAACCCATGTCTCTCATTTTTCATGTTAATTCTGTCTTGTTAGAGTACTGTAATACATTGTTCATTGTGAATTAAGGAAGTATATTTTCTTTCATTTTTGGTTGGGTTTTTTTGGGCAGGCATTGTATATCCCCTACATCCTGGCACTGTAAAATCCAGCTTTTTGCTAACCTGCCTCTTTGGCATCTTTTAGTAATAATCATAGATCTCCCTGGGACTTTCTAAAACAGTACCTCTTAATATCCTTATATATTCACTTTGATACACTGTAAATCCTACTGCAGTAGTTTTTCACATCTTTCTCATGTCCTTTTGAAAAGATGCTTGTAGTACCTTCAGTTTCTTTTTGCTTCTGTTGGCTGGACAAAAGGCATCATGTGCTCCAAGTTTTTCCAAAGAATGTGCGTATTGCATGGCATGCTGGCTGTTGATAAAATGACATCTAAAAATCTCCCTGTTTTTCTATCAGCCAGGGAACTAATAGAGATTATTCCTACCTTTCTATCCCCTGGTCCTCCCTGTTTACTAAGTACCAAAGCACTAATAATATCATTGTGAACTCAGTTGCTCTCAAATTCAGTAGAATTAAATCACTGTTTTAAATTTTAAGGTAATATAGTCCTGAGACAATCGAGAGTTGGAGAATTTTACTTGAGGTAATTTATGGCCATCAAACATGAATCTCAAGTGTCAAGAAGAAAATTACAACCAATGAGACAAATGCATTAGCAACTGGTTCCCCCCTGCCCTGGTCCAAACAGATCTAGATTACTCCTGAAACACCTGGATGACAACTACATGGTATAGGTACTAAGAGAGTTGACTACCAAAAATGCACTCCTCCTTGTGTTGCTTGTTAACAGAGGGGCTCCTGAGTGAAGTGGAGATTGGTGACTATCTTGGCCACAGTGACCACAAAGCAATGAGTTTAAAATCTCTGTTGCCTGGAGTAAATATGCCAGCAAAACTTAAATGCTGGACCTGAGAAGAGTGGACTTAAGGCTGCTCAGGGAAGTGAGGAAGGTCCCTTGGGAAAATGCTTTTGAAGGTGAGGGGGTTAATCAGTGCTTGTCACTTTTTAAGCATCACCTCCTAAGGGAAAATAAACAGGCAATCCTGAAATGTCAGAAGTCAAGCAGACAAAGCAGAAGGCCATATGGCTGAGCAGGGATATTCTTTTGGAGATAAGGCAGAAAGGAAAGGTGTGTGTCCCACCCCAGCCAAGTGTGCTTCCAGCACCTCACACCCCCTGCTATCTGTCTTAGTATGTCTGAGCAAGGGTGTCCTGTGCTCCTCTGGTAGACTGAAGCTTTTTTGGTTTTCCACAGTTTTGTTTTGTTTGTTTGTTTGTTTGGTTTGTTTGTTTTGTTTGTTTAGGACAGGCTGGAGCAAATTTTGACTGGCACATGGCAGTAAATAACCTCCTCTGATGCAGGTCACCATCCTACTTAAATCCTCTGAATATGCTCATTTAAAGCTAAGTAATAGAAGATGAATGAATAAACAGATAGCATCATGTTTAACTCTTCTTTTTTTCATAAAAATTATGGAGAAAAAAAGATTGCAATAACTTTTCCTCTACCTTTTGTTTGGTTATTTTCTTTATGGAAAGCTAAGTATTTACATTTTTAGTCATGACATGAATGAGGCGATTACCACATATGAAGAATGTTTTTCATTGAGTTTTAGTCTTATATAGGCATCTAATAATATTCTTTTAACAGGGGTATTAGATAGGAAAGACCAGCAGAGAAATTGCATTGGAGGTCCTATTCGTCTTACATTTTTAGTTAGTGGTTCTTCTCTCTTACAGTACAGCTGTTTTAAGTCCTAAATATGCAATTAGCTGTCCTCATATGAAAAAAACCAACAACTTAATTTTGAGGCTTACATTTGGTTCAGAGTTGCTAGGAACAAGATCTGGTTAACACATGAATTTTCTTGTTAAAATTTAAGTTTTCTGTTCATTCAGACTTCTCTCAAAATGCCTACTTTATTTTGACTAATGTAACACTTCAGAAAAAGTATTCTCATTTTTACATTGGTTACAATTGGTTGGGTCACTCTGCTTTTATATTTTCATCCTGAGAGCGTTCTTCTTCTTGTTCTGGAATGTAATTTCCTGGTTCTGTACTTTTTTGAATATGTTTCTTTCTGTTGATCATTATAAGCTTTCAGCCTTATCATTTTTTCAATGATTTAATCTTCAAGTATAACTCTGTGTAATTATCTGTTCCATGTGAAAATCTGGTTTGGTGAAACATGATACTGTTTTAGCTCACTTGTAGGAAATTTATAAAATACAATGTGGTATTGAACCCTGATTTTTAAAATATTGATATAATAATTGTTCATTATATACTTTATGTTGGTGTTTTGCAAAGGAGACAAAATCCTTTTCACATGGTGAAAAGGATAGAGCTGTACAAAATGATAAATACTATATTTTCACTGTGAGTTAGAAAAATAATTTAACTTCTTCCAGTCTTTGTGGCAGTCATGAGTTTATGGAAGAAGTTGAACGAGGCAAAGAAGTTTGTATAGCAAACAGGGTTAGAATTGTACAAGGAGCTAAAATTTATCTTGGTAAGTTTCCAAAAACTATACCCTAAAGGAAACCATGTTGTTAGTGTGTTCCAGAACCTTTAACCTGTAGATCAGTCTAAACCTCTAGTAAAAGTAAGAAAGCTTGCCCTTTTCCTCAGCTGTTCCTTAGGGCTACATTTTAAACATTTTGATTCTGTTTAGTTGTTTTTATTTCAGTACATATTAACTGACATAGGCATGCTTACTATGACAATTAGGAAGAAAGGAGTGGTTAAATAATGTTGAAAGATTAGGAACAAATGAGTGTATTAACTCATGGTAAATGCCAAAATGTTGAATGATTTTCAATTTTATTTTTTTTTTAATTTCAATTCATTTTCAAGTAAGAATGTTTCATTTCTGTATAAATTATCTTAGTGACCACAACAGAGTTTTGCTTCGAACAACTGAATATTTTGAAATGATGCAATGAAGTTGTTCAGTCCAATGATATTTTTTTGAAAGCTGACTAGATAACTAATATAAGATCAATTTTCCAACTTTATGGTTGCTTGTTATTCTGTCTTTCTGCTTCTCTGTTTAATGTATATTTTTTGCCCATTTCTCTATAAGCTTGAGTTTACTGATTCTTCAAAATATTTGCTGAATTGAATTAATATTATCTTTCTCAGCTCACCATGACTGAGATAAACTAGAATGCTAATTTAACAAAAGAAGTTTAAGAAAAGAGTTAATTAAAACTTAGAGCACCCTAGACGAGATTTCTGGTGACAGGTTCTTGCATCTAGTAGAAAGCTGAGCAGTTTGATGCATGATAGATTAAGTTAGGCAGATTTAGATAAGATTTAATTCTATAGTCAAGGTACTTAACCAGTGGAACAAATAGTATAGGAATATGATGAGCTCTTTAGAGCCTGAAGTCTTTTAAATTGGAATTGGAAATTATTTAATACAATAAACTGTTGCTTTAGCAGGAGTTTATAGATTTAATTTGGAATCATATCATTCTGTTGTCTGCATTATTCAAGAGGTCAGCATAGGTGGTCATAATTTTTTTCGTAGCCTTAGATTCCTTAAATCTACAATTTGACCTTATACCTATGAGAGAAAGAGCAAAATAATTAGCAAGGAAGGTATAGGAAGAATGCAGTTGACCTGAATGTGAATGATAATGTGACAGAAGTCCTGTCATTCATTTATTACATAGCTACTCAGAATGATGTTGCATAGGTATGGCACTCGATTAGCTAATGAGAGAAAGATATTCACATTGAAAATAGGGACTGGGAGGGGATTTTAAAAGCATATCTGCAACATGCAACGCAAGCCTATGTGCAGTGTGGTACAAATGAAGTTATTCTGTTATTAAGAGTGAAGCAAGTACTTCTGTGTATTTTTTAAAATGGCATGTAAATATACTAGCTGATGATGTAGTGCTAGTTCTGTTGTCTCTCATGTGAACACTGCATTGCATGGCCTAAGTGTGCCCTTGGAGTTGCAGTTGACTTTCTTGGAAGTATTTTATTTTTGAGGAATTTCTCCTGTTTGTGCAAGGAGGAAATGTCAATGAAATGTGTAATGCATTTGGATTTATTAATACATTATTATTTTGCTAGGAAATTCTTGCTTTTAATGATTTTATTAGTATGGTTTTATTGTGGATTTTGTTCATCTACCTCATATAGTAGTCTTTGTGCCTATGTTGTCTCTGACAGACAAATTCACTTTAATTACTGCTGGTCAAGTCAGCTAAAAATGATGCTAACATTAGTTCATATGACTATCATATTTTGACTTGTGTGCAGTTGGTAGATGTATAGACTACTAGGGTAGTTAGTGATATCTTGTTCATATTTTTAAAGGTAAAAGGTTTGATTGTGAATGTAAGGTGACAACTCGAGCATCTCTTCAGCTCCTTTAGTATGAGTTTCTTCAATAAGGAAGCAAAGTACCTGGGCTGCAAGTGGAAAGACACTTGCTCCATCCTTCATTTACAGTCTGAGCATATCTGCTTTAATTAGGGCATTCACATGGTGTAGTGAAAACCTTGGGCTTGTTTCCTGTGGATGAGTATACAAAGATAACCACCTTACTGCAAGATGGAAAACCTAGTCTGTCAGTACCCAGTGCGTCAGCAAGCGTGAAGGAGTGCAGAGTATGAGAAAAGAGGTTGGTGCCAAGTACTGGTGCCACCAAAAAATGCTTCATCTTCATCCTCTCTCATTCTTCTGTGCTGGGAAAGAGAAAAATGCTCCTATCCTCCTTGGGAGATGCATCATTCTCTTGAAATGGAAGTCAGTGGCACTGACTTCATCTCTGGCAGTGTGCTATGTAAGCAAGTCATGACTTGCTGATACCTTGACCAACTCTGTGGTTATCTCGCAGCTGAAAAACTTCCTGTGTGGGGGGATAGAAATGTTTGAGTCTTTCTTACACTTCACCAAACTTATGCTCAGAAACACATTCATCTGTAAATGTGAAACCTTATGCTGCTTCTCCATTATGAAAACACAGTAGCTGCCTCTGCTCAAAAAAAGCTTTTTCTGATTTTTCCCAATTTAAGTAATACTGTGGATTCTGGGGCTATAGAAAAGAACTTCAGGGAGAAAATCTGTATCAATGAATGTACTCCCTCTTCCTGCTGCTTCCTACAGTATGTAAATAAGGCTTGTAAACAGAGGTAGATACTGTTTAGATTATAACTGTAGCTGAAAGAAACTGTCATCAACATACAGCTTAGAGAAAACTGGGTTGAGATTTTATAGAATTATTTTTTATCAGTTTCTGAGATGCACATAGTTTGCAACAGGATTTAATGTGCTGATTTCACAAATGCAAGTCATACTAAGAAACAGAGGCATTGAGGTGAGCTGCATACCGTTTTGAAGCTGTTTGTATTCCACTAATGATACCTTTTTATGTGTAGTACACACTAGCACAGCTTGAGAACTGCTGGCATGAGAGGAATTACATGGTTGGGTCTCAGAATTACATTTTTTTCCTCGTTGTTGATCTAGCTATGAACATTTTCATTCCTAAGCAGCATTTTGTCTGCTAGTCTTAAATGATGAGTAAAGAAAAAACATTTGGCATTGTAGCAATGTGAGGGTTGTGTGGATTGAGGACTTGAGAGAATTGCAGAGTAATAGATATTACAGATGGAAGAAAACCTGTTAGGTCATCCAGTCTGTCTCCTCACAAATTCAGGACTATTCCCTACAGAATATTTTCCAACTTTTTGTCCAGTTTGGTTTTCAATATCATAAACGATGAAGATTCTACTACTTCTCCTGGGATGCTTTTGTGCTGCCTTGCTGGTCTCACTGCTAAGTAGTTTTTCATGATACTCAGCCACAGTTTTTTCTTTATTATTATTATTCCTCCTTGTAATATTAATTTCAGATTAATTCTTTAATAATTCTAAAATTCAGTCATATAAAGATTGTGTAATTATTAGTGTCCCAGTGGCTGTCTGTGATGTCACCTAATCCTCTGTAGTGAAATTGTGTATTTTTAATTTTCAAATGCTTTTTTACACATGTCAACTTTGCTGACTCTCTAGTAACTTTCATTGATCTTCTCAATACATTTACTTACACTTACTTATCAATGCATATGAACACATCTTCATAGTGAACTTTTATGCTTTTCTGGTGCACAGTTCCCACACGTGTTTATTATTTGGGCAGGTGATTAATCTATCAGGAGTTTGACCAGTTGCTATGTGGCTTTAGAGATACTATTGACCGTTCTGTCACATTGAAAACTGTAAGATGTTTTGATGGGAGGTGTCATTAGAGAGTGGTGGTCAGGCCAAACTGAGATTTACTAAACCTTTTCTTAGAAATAAAGAATGTGTTTTCTTTCATAGCCACTCTGTTAATGTGTTAAAATTAGAAAATACTGGCATATGACTTCTAAAAGTAAAGAAGACTGGAGGAATGATTAATCTGTCACCTTCATCAGGTTTTTGACTCTGTTCTTGTGAAACTGTTTTCCAGAGTCTGCTATGAAAGGAAGATGTCCCCATGTAAGCCACTTCTGTGGTTCCTTGATGCAGCTTGGCATGAGTTTCTCATATTGGTTTTTTTTTCTGTTTCCAAATATGTTGATTACATTTTGTCTTAGTCAGATTTGAGTTTTGTATTATTAAAGATGCTAATACCAAACCTGTTTTCATATTCTCTCTGCGCAAAATGGACATGCTATACAGAAATCAACAGAATTCCAACAGAGAAACCCATATTCCACAACAAAGTCTAAATTAGCCGTATGATGCTGCAGGTTCGATGTCACTGATCTTTGTGAATTGTGTATTTACTTAGGCATCTGAAATACTGTGTCTCAACTAGGCAAAAATTAGGACACAGATAGTGAATTATGTGTCTTGAATGGCAGGCATTAGTTTTATTCTTCTCCAGTTCAGATATACAGAGCTTAGTCTCCTTTAGTTGAGAACACTGGAGACTTTGGTCTAATTTTCAGCCAAGAGGAAGTATGTTCACCGAAGTTGAAAAAGAGCAAGTTTTTATTGAAACTCAGAACTGAAGGCATTTGATCCTGCCTGAGCATGAAATACAAAGCATGGCTGCACTTTCCAAGGCATGTTATTCAGTGCTCACATGGCATTAGATTAATAAACTTGCTCAGTCAAAGATATTACCTTAAAATTAATAAAAGAATACCATAATTTATGAACTGCCTTACTAGTATTATCCCATGAGAAATAACCATGGTGCTACATCAACATTCTTTTGTACAATGTTTCATTAAAAAAAAGTTGCAAAAAATTTATTTAGACTTAATATCAGGTAACATCTTTCCATACCCAGCCCAACTCATCACTGTAGAGGTAAGGTGTTGGTTTTTTTTTTTTTTCTTAGATAGAAATGTTGGAAGTAACCAAGAATGCATCTGTGTTCCTTTAGCTCTGTGTTCTGGAGTTACTAAGTCTTAATTGTGACACAGGGTATTGGATGGCTGTGGCTACCTGGATGGAGATAAGTGCTTCTAATAGAGCAGAGAATCTATTTCTCTCATGCAGTCTGCTTAGTCTTCTCAACTCTGTTTAAAACTACTGAATTGGGAACACATTATTCACTCCTTCCTATGAACCAGAAAATAAATTCAGCTGTATTTATTTAGAAAAGGAGTAAGAGGTAATAATAATGAGGAAAATGATAATTGTATTAGCATTTAGGCCTCCATTTTGTAGTCACCTGGGTCAAACTTTGCTCATCCTATCTAAACAGTAAGACACAAATGATTGGGATTTTGGCCAGCACAAAACAGATGCAGGTTTGTTTTTATTGTGTTTGGTTTGGTTTGTTTAGGGTAGTTTTTTTTGTTTCTTTTTTGTTGTTTTTCCACTGCTGGAGACCATAGTCAGTTTGAAGGGAGGTTGTTCATACACATTAAAAAAAGGTGCCTAGCAGGGCTCCAATATCCTGACACTAGGCAGAGCTTTCTATCTGCTCCATCAACCAATCTAGAAAACTCCTTATCAGCTCTGTTGGACTCCTTTCCAGTAGCTCATGCATTTGCTATCATAGTAGTTCTGTTCAGCATCTCTGATGAAGATAAGGCTACCAGTTCACCTAATTTACATGAAAGGAAGCCCATAACACTGTGAATGTATCTACCTGGACTTCAGCAAAGCCTTTGACACCATCTCCCATGGCACACTCCTGGAAAAGCTAGCAGCCCGTGGCTTGGACAGGGGCACTCTCTGCTGGTCACTGGGCACTCTCTGGAGGCTGGTCACTAATGGTGTCCCCCAGGGACCAGTGTTGGGCCTTGTCCTGTTTGATATCTTTATTGATGATCTGGATGAGGGGACTGAGTCTACCTTTGGCAAATTTGCAGATATCAAGTTGAGGGGTGTATCAATCTGCTGGAAGGCAGGAGGTCTCTGCAGAGGGAACTGGACAGGCTGGATAGATGGGCTTATTCCAATGGTGTGATGTTTAACAAGGCCAAGTGCTGGGTCCTACATTTTGGCCAAAACAACCCCATGCAGCGCTACAGGATGGGGACAGAGTGGCTGGAGAGCAGCCAGGCAGAAAGCGACCTGGGGGTGCTGATTGATGAACATGATGATCATGAGCCAGCAGTGTGCCCAGGTGGCCAAGAAGGCCAATGACATCCTGGCCTGTATCAGGAACTGTGTGGCCAGCAGGACCACTGTAACGTTCTAATCTGCTTAAACTATTGCAGACAGAACTACCAATTCAAATATTCCCTTGAGCAAAATTAAAACTCACACGTTATCTGTTGATACCAAAACTCACTTTATTAATTGCTAAGAGATACAAAGAAAAAGAGGAAAAATAAGAAAAAGTTGGAAAGCGCTAAGATTATTTTTTAGAAGCAGAGAAATGTTACCACCAAAACCTACCTTTCTGCTGTGTTGGGGGTGGGGGGGAGGGGGGGACGAGAGAAGCAGTTTCTGCCTTGTTTTTTTTTTTCTGTGTATCTTTATCTGCCACTTTCCGATGTTATCTCTTTGGCAGCAGGGCATAAGTCCTTCTGGAATGCAGGATGTGTGTTTTCACCTCTCCAGCTGTGTCCCAGGCCGGGCTGGCTCCTAGTTCAGAGTAAAGCCGCAGTTCCCTGGCCCTTAAAAATAGTGAAGAAGCTCCTGGGAGGAGTGGCTGAGGGAGCTGGGGTTGTTCAGCCTGGAGAGGAGGAGCCTCAGGGGAGACCGTACAGCTCTCTACAACTACCTGAAAGGATGTTGTAGCCAGGTGAGGGGCGGTCTTTTCTCCCAGGCAACCTGTAGTAGGACAAGAGGGTACAGAATTAAGCTGTGCCAGAGAGTGATTGGGTGCTGGGGCATTGTCCAGGTAGCTGGTGGAGTCACCGTCCCTGGAGGTATTAAAGAAGAGACTGGATGTGGCACTTAATGCCATAGTCTAGTAGAAAAGGTAGTGTTAGATCACAGGTTGGACTCAATGATCTCAAAGGTGTTTTCCAACTTAGTTGATTCTGTTATTCTGTAATTCTGTTGAAAAAAAACCCAAAAAACAAGGCCTCACTTGAACTGTGAATAACCTGAAATGTTCTTACTGCATGGACAAATATATCCATCAAAGTGGTAGCTGTTCTCATACTTCTGTCACCTTTTCAGGACCAGTATGGCATCTTTCCAACTGATTGTCTATGTGTCCAATTTTTTTCTTTCTCAGAGCTGTAGAAATGAGAGTAGGTTTGCTGCAAAATCTTGTAGAAAGGATCTTTCCTACCACTTCCCTAAAGTGAGTAGATATTTTCTTGGATGTTGCCTTGCATCTTCCAGGCCATAATTCCATTATAGCATCTAATGTTACTTGAAAAAGTGATGTTACAGCACAGAAAACAGATCTGAAGGTCCTCACTAAGTAGAAAGGACTCTTCTGTTTGACATTGACAAGAACAGTACTTTAGTTATGTGCCACTGGAGAGGGAAATGATTAGTATTAAGCTGATTATTGATCATGCCCTAATTTTAAGTGATTTGGTCTATATTAAATATGCAATTTCTCTTTCAAGTGCATGCTGCATTTCAGTACTCCAGATATGTTTGGCTGTAACTGGGACTTCCCGTGCTATCTGACATCAAAAGTGATGCAGTGACCAAGGAAAAAAAATTGTATGTCTTTGTCCTCCTGCCATTGCCCTGTAAAATTTATACTTAAATGGCAACTGGTAGTAGTTAGCCATTATTCTTCTATCACAAATGTGTTCATGCAGCATGCATGTTTGAATGCAAACTACAGCTGCTCCAGTGATACTTTCTTATCTACTTTGTCTTCCAAAAATCATCATCCTGGTTTGTCTTGCTTATCACATATATTCAGTTATTCCTAAATATATAAACAGTTCTGGACCAACCCTTTGCGTTTTCCCTTTAGATTTCTGTTGTGGACACGAGTGACTTGATTTTACCTAGCTGTCTGATCTCAAACCTACCCACAAACTGGAAGTCATAATGTGTTGTCTGAAGACCTACTTTCTGGTCCAATTATATGTGCCAGAAATACATATTGGAATATGGACAAGAAAAGGAAAAGTCCAGGTAATGTGAATCTTCTTTGAAAGATAATAAAAAACAAAACAAAGATAAGAAACCTCACAGTAAAAATCCCAAATAAACACCCACCCATAAAATTCTAAAGCAGAAATTGTAGCGATGTGAATTGACTTGTCACCAACAGTTTCTGTGAATAAGTATGATGCATTGCTTTCCTATACTACAAGGTTTAAAAGTGACTTCTAAGAGGCAACAGTCATGGCTGTAAGTCCTGCTTTACACTGTTGCAGTTTTTCTTTGCAATTTTATCTTTTCCTGTTTGGACTCATTAACTTCTCGCATCCACTGTGTTACTTTCAAGTGAACTGCAAGCTGCCATGTTCAAATCCCAGCAATTTTCTTTATGCAAAGGCCTGTCTGTCAGTTCTTATTTAATGAGACAGAATTATTAACCTTAATCATACTTATAGTCCTTAATTACACTCAAGTGCAATTCTGTATCGATGTTCCATGTCATGATGGACCTGATTTGTGGTCTTGCATGAACTACCATTCTTAATGATGATGGTCTTGTGCTTTATTTAAGGACTGAGCTATTTCCATCTCTTTCCAATTTAGTCAGGTAAGAGTAGAATACCAATATCCAGGGCAAAATATTTGTGTCACATGTGTGGTTTCTTATTCTTCATCTGCAGGACACAGGCCTGCTGTAAACACCAGGACCATTTTCTGTAACAGTAAAGAAAACAATTTCAGGGTTTCATTTCATAGTTAGCTTAAAGCATTTCTTGCCGTCTTTCACTTCTACATAGTAATACAGAGCAACTTGCTTATATGGTTAAAAGTCCAAGAAAATGGAAATCAGTATTGTTCATGTGGGCACATGATGGCTGCTGCAGCTCAAGGACTTTTTGGAACCACTTCTGGAACATGAGGATTTTGAGGTTTTTTTTAAGGCATCACATCTTTGTTTGGTTGAATCTGCCATCATGTTCCCCTAATACAGAGTTTGTCCTTTTTGATTTTGGGAAAAATACCCAATTAGCTGCTAATTGCAATAGGTGCCTCAAGAATTCATGTCATTATTCACTTGGCTTAATATTTTGTTGCAGGTTACATCGACCACGTCCTCACAATTCCTCTGTGCCCTGTTTAGACATGAGGTGAAAGCACGGAAATAAATGGCGTGTGTTTCTGCTGCCTCTCGAATATGTTGACATTTAAGAAACTTGCATTTGTTGGCTTTCCATAATATAATCTGAAGTTTTAGGGCAATGGACTTAATATTCCTGACTATGTACATCAGCAAATACAAGACTTTTAGATGCTGTGGGTCTTAGAGGGATTCCTGTGCTTGACTAAACCCTTTTCTATGAAAAACAATCTCCATTCTTGGTATATGGCACTTAAAATTTGTAGGCAGAAGACCTAATCATTGTTACTTAGAGCAAAATACTGTCCCACATGTACTCTTCCCACCTTTGACTGATACATCCAGCACCCTTTGGATATTGTCTTAGTACCTTTTCTTAATTGAGAGTCCCAGAGAGAGGAAAGTCCTGATGGATACGTCTATATTCTGCCTAATTTTTTTTAAAACTTTTTTAGCCTAATGGAAAAGTGTTAAAGTTCTGTATGAATGTTTGTGAAATATCCTGGCATCCACAAGTCGCTCAGTTGTAACTTGCTGTCCCCATGCTGGAGGCTGAAGTGTACTTGAGCCTGGTCCCTCAACTCCATCCTCAGAACCTGTATCTAGCAAAATTCTTGTCTTTGTGGTGGTATCACTTACCTAATTTAGGTTTTCATTGCCTGTTAAATATTTCTGTTATTAAGAATGGAAAATGGGCTAAAAAGAGAGATTTTGTATATGTTTCAATTGAATTATCAGCTTTCGTGTCTAACTGCCAATTTTTTTATTTTTTTTCGCTAGAGAGAATTTTCTCAACACATCTTTTTCATAACTTTGCTGTTCACATCATTCATGGCTGATCTTTGTAAATCTTGGTATCTTTTACCAAACATGGAACTCAATAGGTCTAATTTTCAGCAGATGAACATGAAAATGAAAGTAGAATTTCTTGTGTTTACAAGAATTGCTAGAAATTTTATTAATTATGACTTAGGGTGCAAAAGTACATGCTAAGAAAGTGATAAATGTACCATGTTTTGATACATTTTGCTTACTGTTACTACAGTTGTTGATGTCTGGTGGATGCTGTAAAAGTTAAAATATTTATTTTAATATGGTTTGGTGAAGGAATCTGTAGAGTAATTTCTTGGCAAGCTTCAGTTTCTTCTGAGTTTTGTTGTCTGTTATTTTCTCCATAAAATATTCCTTGCAAATATGCATTAATATAGAGAGATAAAAAGCAGGAAAAATAATTTGACCTTTCTTTGCTGAAAGCATAACTATTTATCATTTTCTTCAATGATGTTTACTGGATTTGAAAAGTGAATAGTAATATTGAATATCTATTAATGTGTGGCCTTTTGATCTATGGTGAACTGTAATTGTTCTTTCTTAGTTAAAACACTTTCACACTGTTTGTAGGGATTTCCAGTATAAACGCAGCACCAGCACTTCCTTACCATCTGGGAAAGGCGTTATCCTTTCAAGAGAACTTGATTGAAGTGATAGGAAACAATACATAGCACAGGACTGAGAAATGATAGTACTAATAAGCTTATTTCTTCAGTAGTATTGAAGTAATCCCCCCATCCCCAGATCAGCAGCAAGAGAGATCTCAGCAACAAGAATACATTATCTAATAATTGTATTTGTGGATCAGGCTTCTGTTCTAGATCCAATACACGTTTATAAACTCAGTAGGTGATTCTTGGTCTGAGGTACACAAAAATGTCAAAAGCAAGGAAAGGCATATGCTCTACCTGTGTCAAGGTGCTTTGCCTTCAAAATTCATTTGCATCCAACATGCCCACACAGTTGCCCTGCTCTGTACTTTGCCTTTGGTTATTATCTTCTGTGAAGCACAGTGGGAATGGCTACTTGGAGGAGGGATGGAAGGGATTAGCTGCTGTCACTGTGTTATTCACCTGCCTTGCATCAGCAGCTGAAGTTTGCTATGTTGTCAAGGAAGATGCCAGCCAAAAACTACCTATGGGCTGAATTAATTATTTGAGGAAGGCAATCTGCTCTTATCTATTTCTTTGTTGTTTAGCCCTCAGTTATGGGAAGGGATTAGATATTTACAGTGCACATGGAATACAGTCAAAATTTATAAATCAAATGCTGTCTGGACTCAGTGAATTGTGCATTTGCAGATTTACTGTTGTGTGCACATTTGTGTAGAAATGCAGGCAGTGGGACTCAAACCTGGGGGAAGGTAGTATGTCAACAACTTGCCACTTAAACCATGTTCTAGAAGAATATTATTATTCATCAATATACTCAGCTATATTAGACAGAAGATTTTTCTGCCCATGACTGACTATTCTTGGAGGCTTCTCCTCAGTCCCACTGATTTGCTCCACTGAGGGTGTTTGACTGTCGCTAGCAGTCTGCCTATAATTTAATGGGAATCCTGAACTTGTCCTGTTTGGGTCTAAAATTTGCAAAGAATGTCCAGTTTCTCAGCCCCCATACTTAACAGCGCAGCCTTGGGTTTGAAACTTTTACTTATGCTTCTTACTTCTTAGCACAGTGTTAAAATATACACATTTTATTGTCTGAAGCTGCCACCAGTATAGTGCAATCTTCAAAGAAAGGTTAAAAACCCCCACATAAACTAAAAACCTCAGCAATCATGAAAAGTTACTCTTCACAGATAAAACTCCCAACTATATGTGTGCCCCAGAGCCCCACCTGCCTTTTTCCTTATGTGATGATCTACTTTCCAGATGAGCCATTTTGCATGTGCAGGTGAGCAGTTGCTTAATTCAAAGTCCTGTGAGCATGGGACTCAACAGTTGGCTGCTGCCTGCTTAACCCCTGGCTCTTCCTGGTCCTTTATGAACTTGCTGCAAGTTGGATTTCAGTTGGATTTTTTAAAAATGCTTTCTGGAAAAGAATATGCATTTTCTTATATTCAGGGCAATATGATAGAGAAGGGTTTTTTGTCAACAGGTTCTGTGAGTAACCTGTAGCATCTCTTAATCTAATATAGAGAATTCAATTGTCTAACTCAAAGTTAAACAAAGTTAGACTAAGCCACTTATTCAACATATAAATATTTCTGGAAATGTTTGGGAGTTTTTATGTCACAGATGAAGGGGCCTGGGAAATAAGACAGTGTACTCCCATGCGCTGTTCGTCCTTTCTTTTATATCTTAAATCCCTTCAATCTGTGCATTAGTATTTGGTTGCAAGAAAACAGAAATAAAGAAAAAAATTAATTAGATCAATTTGAGGGAATTCTCCTTCCCTAGAAGTTTCCAGATTTACTGTCATAGTAGATGTGCACTCACTTTTTTGAAGTCACAAGTAACAACTTTTATAGAAGAAGAGAATACTGGACAAACGGATAGACTAACACTGTAACCAAAGTGTAAACAGATGCTCCCTTACAAAACATATGTTGTGCTTTTAGAGATTTATTACCCTGCAGCTGTTCATTGCATCCTCCTCAACTGAGATAGGATAAATGAATTTAAAAATGCTCCAAGTTCATATCAGTACAGAATGAAACAGGTTCACCTAAAGTAGTATTAGTGATATTAAATAGCTACTGTTTTTTCCATGGATTTTTCTTTCTTATCTAGGTGCCCCAAGATTAAACAGCATTTATTTAATGGCGGTTTGCTGATTATCAAAAAGTTTATTTTCTTGCAGTTTTAAGCTTTATTCCTAATGTATTTTATTCAGATTACTGTTGATTAACTATAAGCATACTATGAAGAGGAAAAAATCAACTTTTATTGAGCACAAGAGGTAGCAGAGTGATGGCAATATGTGCCAAATCTTGGTCCTAGATTTCAGCTGAAAGGATCCTTCCTGTATATTTTTTCCTTTTCCTGGATTGTGTCACTACAGACATATGTAAAAAGATTTAGAATTCTGAATAAGTTTTAGATGATACAGCTATGAAAATACAAAGTGGAGAGAACAGAAAGGAATATAAAGTTGCTAAAGGATTAGTAAAGGAAGACAACATGTAATGCTGAAAGGTCAACTATCAGACTGTAAGTACATCATTATTAGGTTCCCTAAGGATTGATATTTGTTAAATTTTGTTTTAATAATTTGGTGAATTATTTTGGTTCCTAAAATTTTATTTTCTGATAAGATACACTGCTGAAAGTGCCAAGAAAAGAAAAAACATTTTGGGGTTAAATATTACATGGCCAGCAGAACAAACTACTTATACTGTGCATGAACTTACCTGGACATAAACGCTTCTGGTAAAAAAACCCCAACCCACCAAACCCGAAACTTTGGAAAAGCCATAAAATGGGCTCTAATGCCAAGAAACATAGCTACTTTATAAGACAGCAATTTAATGAATCATATTATAGATACATTGTACTATATAATGAGATTCTTAGAAGTGTATCAAATTACATTAGTAAAATTAAAGTGCAACCCATGGAGAAAAGATAGTTTATCACATATAAAGCAAAATGTCCAAGCTCTGTGACTTGAACTCAGCTGAATTTTGCTAAAAATCTGAAATGTTGTAAGTGTTCTACTATTAACATCCTGATAATAAGACAAATGCAAAGTTGCAATGTTGAATGAAGATTGCAAAGTGCTACTTATTTTAAATCAGCTTAGGGTTGTGGGCTAAAATAAACATAAAAAACTACTTGAAATATCATCTGTGACCAATTAAATGATGCAAGTGTTATAATACATAAGCGAAGGGACCCATTTTGGGAATCATCTCTGCAACTCTGATGGGACATTTCTATGTAATCCTACACAGTTTCCTTTCAATATACTGGGTTTTTTGGAATTATTAGAAAATTGTACATTATTCATTATTGCAATTGCTCTGCATTTTGGTTTTATGTGAAATTCACTTCCAGACGTATGCTTTCTATATTGTAGTTTGAGTGCTGTCTTCTAGGTGAGGATATATATTTTTTTTACTGCTTGTTATAGTCAAAGAGAAAAAATCGTTGATGTGTTTCTGTACCAAATTCCTGTACACATATCAAGTAGAAATAAATAGGGTAAACTAACCTCAAATCCTACAAAGAGAAATGATATTGCTTGATAAAGTCCTTGGAAATCGCAATAGGTACAAATAAGCCCTCTGGTCTTGGAAATGATCAATGGCAGGTAGGCAGTCTCCTTTTGGTTATATTTCTTCTATTGTTCTGGAATGGACAATTACCATGTCAAAGGACTTAACCAACTGCTTTAAAATGTCATTAATTTTCATAAATGAAATGTATCACAGGAAATAGCTCCAGTGCTTAATTTCAGAAGCTTGGATAATATACTGTGGACCTATCTTGGGACAAGCAGTCCTCTAACATTTTGTTTGCCCTTGAGATTTAGAAGGAATCATATCTATAGTATTCATAATAAGTAGCAATTTAACCAAGTTCAAATTAGATGTGAACAAATGGATTAACAAGCACCTCATTAAAATTTTAATTTCCATTTCATTTATCAGTTTTAATAGAATCAACTCTGTTTCAAGGTGGGGGAGGATTAATTTCCAAGTATAACGTCAATTTCACTTGTTTTTATCAATAGCTTGATTTTTTCTATAAAATACACTTTGTATAGTTTCAAAATATCTGACTTTCACAGTACTACTGTACATATTTTTCCTCTAGGTGATAATATATGCTTATTTGTAATGATTTTAAGAAGAATAAATGAATTTAAAATAACCACATTTTGGGGACTTATTTAAGTGATTTCCCTGAAAATATCAGCGTAAATATTTCAGAAGTAAATTGTGACTTTTGTGTTCAGATTTCAACTTCAAAGTGTAAAGTACTTTGAATTCCTGTAATAGCATATTTCATAAACAAGTGCAGAATTCTCATAATTTATTGTTTTCTTTCAAATAAAGCTATTCAGAAACTCTAACTTGAATATATCTATTACTGAAGAATGTTTTTATACAAAAATAAATGGCTTAAAAACGTGGTTTATTAACACTTATTTTCAAGGCAAAAATAAACCAAATGAAAGGAATGTGGCAATTTTATCTTGTGGTAGTTCATGTGTCCCTTGAAGTCCCCTTGTTCTGTTGTGGTGTGTTCTGAGTGTTAGGTGCCAGTTTTTTGGTTACAGAAAATGTTTTCTCTGGTATGTTTTTCCCCCAAATAGTTTCCTCATGTTCTTTTCCATTTTGCACTGACATTTATTATAAATATCACTTAGAGAAACAGAATAATTATTTAGGGCCCTCTTTCTATATAGCACCAATATGAATGTCAAATTCTTAAGACTCTTTAGTCTCATATAATATATATTGAGGTCTAAATCACTTTAAATCTTTACACAGTATATGGGAAAGCAAGTAGTTTTCACTGTAACAGCAGACTGTGTGCTTGAGAGAGAGAAAAGAATTGGAATAGTATTTTGGGCACTTGCAAGAATTTCCAGCGTAAGTTTTGGGCAAAAGAAAAAAATAATAGGAACAAATGTCTGAAAAAGACTTCAAGGCAATGAACTATGTTGTTTAACATAAAGAAATATGTTAGTCTTTTTCAGTGTCAGTACAGGTCAAGACTAAACTTGGTAACTGTTAGGGGTTTTTTGGTGTTTTTGTTGTTTGTTTTTTTTCCTCAATAAGTATGTTTAAAGGTAGCTTCTCTGTAATTTTGTAATCAATTTTAGACAGGTATTTTTCACTGAATTGATTGTTGTGATGGTGTAAAAATCTAAAACTAAATAACTACCAGAGTATTCATTAGGATCTTAAAATCCCCTATGAAATAAAAAAAAAAAACCACCACGCCCCAGGAATTAATTAAAAATAAAACCAGTCATTCCAAGAGTTGCAACCTACTATAGTAAAACATAAATAGCATATCTCTAACTCTTTCTCAGTTCAAGTGGTTCTGAGAACCCAACAAAGCTACCTTAAGAGGTTAAGAAAGCTGTAAGTCCAGAAAATGTCTGGATTTCACATATGAAAGAAAAAGGCTTATTAAAGATAAAGAAACCTTGAATGAGTTGCATACATATAGGCATGCGGCAGTGCTTCTTGGGTGCTGCTGAGGGTGGCTGGCTACTTTTTCCAGGAAGAACTGCATGAGCAGGTTAATGTGGTCAAATAGGTGCCGGGATGTGGAAGTGCATCAGGTCCAATTAAACGTGTTGTGAGATGTGTTAGGCTGAGCTAAACCCATAACAGAGGCTCTGTTGTTCCACTGCTGCAACAGTCTGACTTTCTGTTCTGCTAGGTTCCTTAATGTATTTGAACTTTTTTTACTCCAGTTTTCTTTCTGTTCTTGAGAGTTTTGTTCTTTAATGTGTAATTATACCTCTGATATTAAGATGTCTAATTTGATGTACCTTGATGTCAGCCTAGGTCTACAAATTAATTTATATTGTACAGATTCAGACCTAATTTATAATTGGTGCCATTTTGTAAATGTTGTGGTTCCAGCAGACAACTAAGCACCACGCAACTGCTGCTCCACTCCCCCCACCCTGCCCTCTGTGGGATGAAAGGAGAATGGGATGAATAAAAGTGAGAAAATTCAAGGGTTGAGGTAAAGACATTTTAACAGGTAAAGCAAGTCATACACACAAGGAAAAATAAGCAAAGAATTCATTCACCGCTTCCCATGGGCAGGCAGCCATGTCCAGGAAAGCAGAGCTCCATCACACATAGTGGTGCCTTGGGAAATTGAGAACCGTAACTCTAAGCACTTCCTCTTTCCTTCTTTTTCCCCATCTTTATATGCTGGTATCAATTATCCCTGTGGTCACTTAGGGTCAGCTGCCCTGGGTGGGTCTCCTCCCAACTCCTTGTCCACTCCCAACTGCTCCCTCATGGAGTGGATGAGAAACAGAAAAGGCCTTGATGCTGTATGAGCACTGTGCAGCAATAGATAAGACATATCTGAATTATTAATAGTTTCCAGCACAAATCCAAAACATAGCCCACACTAGCTACTATGAAGAAAATTAACTCTACTCCAGCCCAAACTATCTCAGTAAATCATACCTTGCTGTACTATTTTATTAAGTAATGTTTTGACAGGCTCTAATCAAACTTTTCTTTCTAACTTGTTGGAGACAAAGGAATACGTCAAGGAACTAAAGGGTACTTTGAGTTATTAAGGTAAATTCATTCTGATAATTACTATGAATGTAGAATATTGCAGTACAGGTTAAAGCTAATAAAGATAATTTAGACATTTTATTTATATATATACTTTTTGTTTCTGTCAGGATTTACTTTTCCCAGAATGCCTGTTTATTATGGATTTCAACTAGTGGTCTGAATGTAACCAAGGGCCAGGCAAATGCTGGGAAAAGTACAACTCTTTGTTCCTTTTCCAGAAGGTACAGTTTCCTCCTGTAAATTGAAGTCACAGTTTATTGAAAAGATGTCTTAACACCCCCTTCAACAAAAACAACAACAACAACACCAAACCCCCAGACAAACCAAAACCATAGAAGAATGAAAAAGAAGTCTATTAAACTCATTTGGCTGGGTATTTTCAAAGACACAGCTTTGTCTTTGTGCCATTAAAAAAATCACATGCAAAAAACACAGTCTTTTAAGGAAATGTCCGTGGTTTACAAAATGGCAGATGCAGTGAATAAATATTTCCCTTCTGAGTATTCTGTTCTGTGAAGTACTGATACACAACATGATGATGAATTATTGCCATCAAAGGCAAGTCTCCAACACTGACAGATATTTTTTAACATCCTTGTGATTGAAAGACTCTGAGCACTTTTCTTTTTGTATCTTTTTAGTGTCTTAATAAAAATGTCTAAGGTACACAGCTGAATGCTTACAAAAGTCTAACTAGTCTCTGGGGCTCTATGATGGCTTGCACATTTGTGATGTTATTTGATGGATTATACATTAGTCCATTTCAAGCATTGTTCAATTCAGTAGACAAACCAAAACCATAGTGCAAAGCGGTTTTCAGTGAAAATTCTGCTGAAAAGATTTCTTTCCACTTATGTGAATTAATGGCAATAATATTTACATAAAAATGCTCTTCTGATGCCTGTTATGACTTAAATCTTTAGGTCTTGAGAATGACTGTGTAGATCAGTTTCAAACTTAGAGATTATCATAGAATTGCATAATGGTTTGGGTTAGAAGGGACTTAAAGAGGCCAGCTCTCTTCTCAAGGCAGCATAGGCTGTAAGTCAGACTTTATGCAGTCTGGCCTTGCCAGCCTCCAAGAATGGAATCTGCATAAACCTGTCTGGTCAATCTGTTCCAGTGTTTGACTGACCCATAGGGTAAAATTTCCCTGCATTCTTTGTGTGTCACAGGGTATGTGCTCCATCCCCTGACCATCTCGGTGACACTCTACTGAGCATAGTCCAGTTTAACAATGGCTTTCTTGTAGTAGAGGAGATGACAAAATAGAATGTGCTACTCTAGATGCCAGCTGGCAAGTATTGCTATGAAGTGCTGAAGGGGAATAATCACTTCTCTGATCTACTGGCTGTGCTCCATGTGGCCTTGGATGATGCTGGCTGTCTCTGCTTCCAGGATATGCTGAAGGCTTATTTCAGTTCACTGTTTGCTAAGACAGATCTTTTCTGTAAGAACTGCTCCCCATGAACCCACCCTCAGCCTATAATGGCACAAGGGGTTCTTCTTTCCCATCTGGAGGACAGCCTTTGCCCTACAGTTTGTGTCTGGCCATTCCTGTAATCTGTTCAGGTCCTTCTGCCTAGCAGCCCCATTCTCACGCATATCTATGGAACGCTCTCCAAATTGGTGTCATCTGCAGACTCCATGAGAGCATACTCACTTTCCTCCTTTGGGTCATTCTTCGGGATGTTAAACAGGACAGGTCCCAGTACAGATCCCTTTAGTACTTCACTTTTTGCCGGCCTCCAGGTAGGGCTTGGTATGGACTATCCAACCAGTTTTTTTTTAATTTGGCAAGTGGTCCATGAATCCAGATTTACACTTTGCACTGGGTATAAGGATATTAGGGGAGACAGTGTTTAAAGCTTGATAATCAATCCTAGACACAGTTAAAATTTCCTGGAGTGAAGAAGGCATTGAGGCCTTTAAGGACTTTTCCATTTTTTTTCTGTCTAGGAGATAATCCATACCCTGATTGGCAAATTAATCATTTTTATTGTTGAGTCACATTGTTTATCATTTGCAGATAAATTTTTGTAAGTGGTGCATCACTGCTTAAAGCAGGGATCATAAACTTTGGACATATTTAAGTGTTATACCCTTCACTTCATTCAGAAAGTTTTTAAAAGCTATCATCTGATATTCACATGTACTGAATTTGGAACAGCCCTTAGCAGAATAGGAAAAATTCAGACATGAAAATGCATGCAGGAATAAGGAGGTAAATTGTGGGGAAATACAGAATGGACTTGTAGTAGTTTTGGCTTTAGTCAGCATAGGTCCCCATTTAGGCCTCAGTTTTTAGCAGGCCTCAAAGGTTGTGACACAGATTAGAGGGGACAGGCATCATCTGACTTAAGCAGCCAAAGAGGTATTTCATATCATCTGACATCATCAGGAAGTGTCGGGGAGTATAACAAGCAAGGTGGGAGGAGTCTCTGGGCTCTTCGGTCCATGCTTCTGACCAGGACGGTTCCCGCTCCCTGACTGCTGATATCGGGCCCTCCTGCCGGTCGGCACATCTGCTTAGCCGGGGACGTGAGCACATTCCTGTTAATTCCTCTTTCCCTCTCGCTGGGAGGTTTCCTCTGGGGAGGGGGTTTGGTTGGTTTGGAGTTTCACCTGTTAGCTGGGGCGACCTCGGTGAGCCTGTTGTTGTCTCCTGTCACTATGTGCTATTTCATATTCTGTGTTAAGCTCTCCTCTTCTCTGTATAAATATAAAAACCTCACTGTGTTTAAAGCCTCGTTTCTGCTGTTTTCCCTCACTCTCCTGCTCTGGGAGTGGACTTTTTGACTGGGTACCAGGCAGTTGGCATTTTGCCAGCTCAAACTATAACAGGACTTGGAAGACAGTGATTCTCTTCTGAGAACCTGAAAAGCCTATGAACAGAGGGGGTCTTTAATTTCTGATGTTTATCCTTCTATTATTGTTTTTAAAACAAAAGCAGTAATCTTCACTTGCTTTTCACCAAATCAGGTGATTTTATTTTGTGTGTTTGACTTATTTTGCTGAACAGGTTTTTGAAGGGTTGGCTTATGTTTCTTTTGTCAGAAATAAAACAGCTTGATGGAAATTAAACTTTTGTTTTGTTTTGTTTTGTTTTCATTCAATATGGCAGAACCTCCATTAAGATAAATGTGTCATTTTGACTTGACATTCACAGTACTATATTTAGAAATGCTAACAAAGAATTTATAGCCTCTCTTTATGTCAAAATGGCCATATGTTTTAATTTTGATTGGTGTACAACTGTCTTTTTACCAGTCCTATTTCTAAGTTGCAAAATGTGACCTTGTAGAATTCTTTGTATTGTGTTTATGTAGAAGGAATATTTTCAGTCTCATACAGGTATGTAAAAAACAAACAAGCAGGTCAGTAAGGTTATTTACTCTTCAGTAAGCTAGATTTTTTTTCAGTTCTGTACAGGTATTTTCAACATCTTACCCCTTTTTTGTCAAAAGTCATCATTTTGCTGCCTGAATCCTGTGTGGAGAAGGAACTAGATGATGGTTGAGATTGCTATGAGTTTTTGTCTGGTCTATACATAGGTGATAAAAACTTCTGAGTAAGACCTTTTGAAATTCAGAACGTATCTGTGATTACTGTGGTGCTCCCATATCAATATTCGGAAGGTCTTAAGGTTACGTTAGATTGTGAGATCTCATCTGAAGGATGGTTCAGCTCCGGGGTTGCCAGCATAATAAAGACATAGAATCATAGAATCGGTTGGGTTGGAAAAGACCTCCGAGATCATCAAGTCCAACCCTTGGTCCAACTCCAGTCCATTTTATAGTTCATGGCACTCAGTGCCACGTCCTATCAGTTTAAAAACCTCCAGGGATGGTGAATCCACTACCTTTATGGGCAGGCCATTTCAATACCTGGTTACTCTCTCTGGAAAGAATTTTTTTCTGATATCCAACTTAAATTTCCCCTGGCAGAGCTTGAGCCCTTGCCCCCTTGTCCTATTGCTGAGTGGCTGGGAGAAGAGACCAACCCCCACCTGACTTTAACTTCCCTTCAGGTAGTTATAGACAGTGATGAGGTCACCTCTAAGCCTCCTCTTCTCCAGACTAAACAACCCCAGCTCCCTCAGCCTCTCCCCATAGGACTTATGCTCCAGTCCCTTCACCAGCCTTGTTGCTCTTCTCTGGACCCGCTCCAGCCCCTCAATATCTTTCCTGAACTGAGGGGCCCAGAACTGAACACAATACTCAAGGTGTGGCCTCACCAACACAGAGTACAGGGGAAAGATCACTTCCCTGGTCCTGCTAGCCATGCTATTTTTGATACAGGACAAGATCCTATTGGCCTCCTTGGCCACCTGGGCACACTGTTGGCTCATGTTGAACTTCCTGTCAATTAGTACCCCCAAGTTCCTTTCCGCCTGGCTGCTCTCCAGCCACTCCGTCCCCAGCCTGTAGGGCTGCATGGGGTTGTTGTGGCCAAAGTGCAGGACCCAGCGCTTGGCCCTATTGAACTTCATCCTATTGGAATCACCCCATCTCTCAAGTCATGGACTTTCTTGGGCAGTTCCAGAGGAGGACCATAAAGGTGATCTGGGAGCTGCAATGCCTCCCCTATAACAAGCTGAGAGAGCTGGGATTGTTTAGACTAGAGAAGAGAAGGGTCTGGGGAAACATTAGAACAGCCTTCTAGTACATAAAGGAGGCTTGCAGGAAAGATGGAATGGGACAATTTTTCAGGGAGTGGTGTGATAGGATGGGGGGTAATGGATTTACACTGAAAGAGGTTAGGTTTATATTAGATATTAGGAAGAAATTCTTTCCTATGAGGGTGGCGAGACACTGCAACAAGTTGTGCAGAGAAGCTGTCGATGCTCTATCCCTGGAAATGTTCAAGGCCCGGTTGGACGGGGCTTTAAGCAACCTGATCTAGTGAAAGACGGCCCTGCCCATGGCAGGAGGGGTGGAACAAGATGCCCTTCAAGGTCCCTTCCAACACAAACTGCTCTATGATTCTATAATTAGGGCAGTTTTTTTCAACATCCATTTGTAGCATTGTAATCCTATATTGCAGTGCAGGATTGATACTATCAGCAAATGTATCTAGAAGGAACTAGAATATCAAGTGTGTCACTGCCTTTTTTTCCTGTCCTTCAAGAGGTATAGAAAAAGCAGGTGGTTCTTAGGTCATCTGACTGAAAGTTACGTGAGAGTTTTGATCTGTAGCTCAGCCTGGATTAGACAAACTGTTGGTGAACTAGTGAAACTGTTCACAAAACGTGGCAGACATAAAAGCAAGTCATGCCATGGTACACTGGTGTGATTTAAAACAGCTTCATTTTGAGGTATTTCTAACTCATACTTCTTGACTCATATTTGTTAAACCCAAACTATATTTTTCATTTTTGTTTTTGAGCATCTTTTGGGATGTTACATCAGTGTTTTCATGGTAGAAGAGATCACTAGTCTTTGATTTGTTATTGTTGAAATCGCTGACATGTTGAAAAACAGGTACTGTCTCTGTACATCTTCCAGCATCACTTATTCTTGCTACAGGCTTTGAGCCCATGAGAGTGGCTTTTGTGATTGCCTCTTCTGCAGCTTTCAATGCTGACTGTGTTTACAAAAAAGCCTTCAAGAGTTTTGGTCTTAAATCCAATCATACAAGTTTGTGGTTTTCTTTTCTCTTGGGTTTCTTTTCTACCTGTGGTCTCTCTCATACCTCTTAGCACTTTTGCTTTTTATTGCCTTACAACTCTTGTCAGCCAGGGTGGTGAGGAAGTGCTGATAATGACACATGAGACCTTTGACAGTAAAATTCTTTTTAAACATGGAAAAATGTAAAAATAACAGTGAAGAGCTTAAAAATGCACATTAACAATTTGTTATGAGCTAAATTTAGGATTTAGTTGTTTGGGACTGCTCCACTGCTGTAAAGTCAATTATGGTTATGTTGTTTAAAGCATATCAGAAATGAATGAGGAAATAAAGATAATTCTTCATATATTAATATACTTAAATCATGGAGAAACTTAGGTTCAATTACTTATTCTTTTTAACAAGTTTTGCAGTTTTTTCCCCATCTGACCCACACTTTGTCCACTGTATCAGGACAAGCTCTTCCAGGTTGCATCACTCTTCCAGTTAAAGTTGTGCCAGCAATCAGACTACAACTGAAGATCTGTTGGATGAAGCACTGTGAGAAATATAAAAACAGACCAGAAAAGTCTCATCCATTATAAGAAACTTAATTCTCGTTTTTGTTTCATTTGAAAGTATGCAATATTAAAAATGTATGAAAAAAGAGACTTGTTTCATACATATTTTGAGTTAGGCACTGAACAAAATACATGTTACTGAGTAATGATGCTGCAGATTCACCTGGAGGATATAGGTATGAGAAAATGTATAGAAGTAATCAATCATGTATTTAGTAAAATATATGGCAAATGTTGTAGAACATAACCTTTTTTTTACCACTTAGTCTGTAGCTTGTGGTTTGGTCATTATTTGAGTATCTGTGAGAGCAATTGGACTCTAAGAGAGTTAAAAACAGCCTTCATTTACCATTACAAATATTTGAACTTCTCAGAAGAGCTCATTAAAATTATAACTATTGTGTGAAAGTCTATATTATATTACTAGTTTTCTTTATTTTGTTTTCTTTACAAAGTAGTCTTTTAGTGTCTAGTCTAGCAGCCCATGACTTAATCATAAGATTTATACTTTCTGTCCTTAGAGTGTTGAAAGGCCAGTGGAATCAAAAAACATTGCCTTTGGCCATCCATTATGAGTCATAGACCTATTCTTCTTTGTTGAAAGCAACTATCAGACTATCTAAGAGGTATTCCTTTCAAAGTCGCAATGCTTACTTTGTTTCCCTTGTAATCAGTGGAGTAAAATCTTCCAAGCATTTGAAGCTTCCAAGCAATTTGCTGAAAGAGCAGAAGCTCTGACGGACCTTAGCTGCCTATTTTGACAACCCTTTGAAGAAAAGCTGTTTTAAGACAAGAGATGTCAGGATAACACAAATGAAAATTGTGTATTTAGCTATAAATTAAAAAAAAAGAATGTTAGCATTTTAAATGCTTTGTAATATCAGTCACTAAACACTATGTGTATTTCCATCTTTACTAGAAATGCATTTCATTAGTAAGTTATTTCCTATACAGTTATTTTCAAAAATAAAGAGGATAGTAAGAAAAGGTAACTGGAAGGATTTGTTAAAATTTTATTAAGGACTTGATGGAACACTTTGCTGCAACTGATCATCAAATTACTCTATCAGTTTTAATATCCATACTGTATGTACTCTGAAGTAATACGTGGATGCTACCTCTAAGTATGGCCTCTGAAGAACATTCTGCCAAAGCACAGTTTGATGCTTTAATCTTGTAATACGTGGTGTGTGTGCCAATTGCCACAGTGCCTAAGACCAATGTTGAATGTACTAACTTAAGTACATTGACCCTTGCACTCCAACCTTCTGGGCACTTCTGGTTTACAGTCTTAACTGTCCAGGGACCATATAACAGTTAAAGTAAGCAACATGCCAGCTTTGCGAGGGAGTGTCATCCACATCAATAAATGCTGCAAAAATGCTATAGATCAATGGTAAATCTCAAAAATATCTACATAAAATTGCCTGCCCTAATTTCTTTGCCAAATGCTAAAAGACTTTGAGTGGTCTTTTTTTCTTTCCTCCAGATCATTCATCTCATTCCAGTGGTAAGACCCTGGTGAGAAAGAAAAAGAACCCACAGAGCTTTCTCCTATAGTTTACACTAGTATTTGTCATGTTACAGCTTGAGAGTAATATTTCTGCATTCTAGTGGAATGTCTGACAAATATAGCAACCTCATCTAACTTTGAAGTTAGCCCAATTTTAAGCATAGGACTTACCCAAATAACCCAGTTTTAAGCCAGATGACCTGGGAATGTCTCTCCAAAACTAAATTATCAGACAAAATACACTGAAAGTGTATTTCTGACTCTGAAAGTGTATTTCTGTATGTTCTGCTAGGTACCCTTATTCTTATGTGTTAGAGATACTTTGCTGTTCTTAGTGATTCTCTTATTTATGTGTGCATCATGATTTCTTGGTAATATGTCCAATACTGCTTTTGCATAATTTACCAAAAGAAAATAGCTGTTAATCAGAGGACTTATCTAAAATGTTCACATTTTTTCCAATATATCCATAGTCTGTTAACTCTCTTAGACTAATAATATAAATAAAATTCTGAGAAATAAAATCTCTAGCATTTATATATGAGGTGAGAATTAAAACAATTGCATACATTTTTATCCTGGGAATCAAGTTAGATGACTGGTTTGGGAAAAATACTGAAATCTTAGTAAGATTAGCATCCTGACAGCCTTATATTTTCGGGACATGCGAGCCTGTATATGCAAAACAACATTTATATCTCTGGGGCCTGTGTTGAAAGGCCAAAGGTCTTTACTTCATAAACTTTGTAGAAGTTAGTGTGCAGACGTTTGAATTGTTGCACATGCAACATTGGTTTACATACAAACTCTTCAAGAGTGGCCAGATCGAAAGAACTAGAAGTCTTATAGTAAAGGAAACATGTTTCACTTAATTTGTTACTAATATTCTTCAATCTCCTAGCAATGTTCATCTTAGTTGCACATTACATTCCTGTGGTTTGTAGCCCTTAATCTTTTATTCTCTGTTTTTCTTATTGAGTGATTTTTTAAACCTATCAACCTGTATGAACTTGTAATTACTACCACACTTCTATCTTTACTGTGCAAAGGATAGTAGTTCCTTGTTTTGAATAATATTGATTATTTTCTTTGAAGTTTTCTAGTTCTTTAGTGATGATAATACATAACATATTCCTTGCTCTCCTTCTGCACACTACTTTGTAATTTATAAGTCTTTGTCACATCTCTTCTGAATCTTGGCTTCTTTCTAAGTGGACTTTGAGTTTATCTCTGACTATCTGAAAGCTGTTCTCTGCCTAGTTTAACCTTCATTTGCATTTCATAAGATTAGATATTATAGAAAATAGTAGGACCAAAATATATGAATGTGGACAAATGAATGCTATAAGTAACAACTCATAAGAGATCCTTTGGGAAAGGGATGAAAAGGACTCAATTCACACCTATCCGGAAGTCCACTAATTCTGATCTTGACTGTGGCCTCTGTTAATGTGTCCAATATGACATCTGGTTTAGAGCTCTGTGGTTTATGAAATTTCCCAGGTACCTTTTATGAGCATAGTTATGGCTTTTGTTTTCCTGCATTCTTGTACCAAAGGAAAACAAAAAGTTACATAGTACCACTAGTGATTTAAACAGTTTATCCCAGAGTTGTACTCAAGTACGCTGATGAACGCTACCAGGTCCTGGTGATTCTGTCTGTTTGTACTATAACCGCTTTCAGACTTCAATTTCAGACAGACCCTCCGTTGCAGCCCCTTCTGGCCAAAAGGGTTCCAATACAGTCAACTTCTCAATGTCTTCTACAACAGATGGCAATGCAGAGGCTTCATTCAGCTTCTGTGCCATGACTTTGAGAGCTGCTGTTGTATCAAGGTGGTCTGTTAATCATACAAACTCAGTGACAGAGGTTTTGCTTCTGATGTTTTTGCAGAATCATAGAATGTTAAGGGTTGGAAGGGACCTTAAAGATCATCTAGTCCTAACCTCCTTGCCATGGGCAGGGACACCTCCCACTAGACCGTTGAGCAGCGTTGGAGGGAAGAGAGAGGTCTCTGCTTTCCCCTTGTCTGAGGGGGTGCAAAGAAGGGAGACAGGACCAGGAGTCCAGGCAAGAGAGAGCGTTTATTGGGACAATCCCTGAGGTTTTATAAGATCTCTGGGGGAAGATGCCAGATATGAGACTGTATTGGGTGAAAACTTAGGAAGGGGAAGGGTCTAAGGTCCATTAACCAATGGAATTGAGACAAGGGCAGGGTTGGCTGGAGCCCTGGCCTGCCCCCCCAGCCACAAGGCATAGGGGTCTTACAGGGCTTCCCACCTTGGAATAGCAGGGCAGAGAGGGAGGGGGTCCTTCTGATCCCCAGGGGTTTCCTGCCGGGTGAGGCTGCTGTGATGTCCTGGTCCCAGGGACCCCCCAAGTGCTATTTGTCCTCTGGATCAGAGAGAACCAGACTGTACACCTATCACAGTGTCCTTGGCACTGAGATGCCCTTCTTATTGATAAATCCATTTTTTTTTCTGATGCAGATTTGACCATATACTTAACTTCATTCTCATCTTCCATTTGTATTTGATGCTGGCACAAACTCTGATTTGAGGAGAGGAGAGGAGGCTAAGACAAAGGTATGTAAGGAAGTTAGGGAAAGTGAGAAGGAAAAAATGTCAGAATACAGAATAAAGAAGTGGAAAATAAAATAAAATGGTAGAAGATATAAGAGAGGAAAAAGGGGCAAAAATGAAAATGAAAATACAATGGATGTACTACATGGTGAAAGAAAACGGGCATTAAAATTATGTATTGAAGATCAATGACAGTTATTTAAATAGTAGAATCCGGAATATAACTAGTTAATTACTAAGCACATAAGTATACAAAATTTAAAGTGCTAACACATATAAGCACATAAAACCTGAAGTCATGAAACACTTAATGACTCAGCTATATATCATTTGTCTTCCTCCAGTCTCAAACTTAATGGAGCAGGATAGTGGGAGGTGCTGCTTTGGCCCCTCAATATCTTGGAGAACTGTTCCAATATTTATGGCCCCAAAGCTATATAGTTTGACTCCTTTGTGTTTTGCATATTTACTAAATTATTAGTTACAGGGATGCCCCACCATAAGAGTTATTACTGAGTTTCTATTTAGTTTGAAACTTAGTAGAACGAATGTGTACTGAATATTTTTTGATGATGCCATCAAAGGTTGAAGCGTTGTAAGAAATTTAATCATAGTATCTGAAGATACAGCTTTCAGTTTTTGGTGAACACAGTAGCTGTAGAAATCACTGATATGGATTAAATGCTGTTAAATGTATTAGTATGTGCTGCTTCTAGAACAAGTAAATTTCAAGAATCAGCAAAATAATTCAGTGGAATAAAAATGCAGTTTTATACTGAAAAGCCTTTTCTTCTTGAGTAAAGTTCTAATATGAGTAGTAGTAAATTCAATTTTTTTCTTTCTTCATCAAATTTAAACATCTGCTAACTGGACTGTGAGAGTTACTTTCAGCTTTTACAATTAGGAATCTTTGAAGACCTTCATGAAAATGGAGACTTCTTCCAGTCTCCTATAAAAAAATACAACAAAGTAAAAAAATTCCCTCTGCATTTTATAAATTCTGAGTGACAGGTGATACATATATGTATTATGTAGCTCTAATCATGTATTCACTAAATGTATTCTGGTATTAGGAAGAGCAGGTGAAAAGTATTCTGAAGTAACCATTGTACACCAGAACAGGAGAAAAATAATTTTGGCATATTGAGGTCTTATCCTTTACATTCTTGATTATTGTGTACCACATAGATATGATTCTGCTATAATAGGAAGTGTAATTGTTATGATTTTGACTGACAACTTGGATGCTATTGTATGATATAGAATAGATAATGATGGTGACAAACCATGGAAAAATTCAAATAGAATTAAGGTTAGAACATAACGACAGAATATTTAGCTACTTATGGCTCAAGTTGTAAACTGTATTTTAAAAGATTGAAATCTGCAGTTTCCACAGCATTCCACAGCAAAGTGAAAATACTCTGATGGAGGCTGCTTCCTTCTCTTTATACTGCTAAACACCTGTGGCAGGGTTGACTTCTATCAGTAGCTCAATTTTGCATGTGAAATATCCCAAATCACAAAGAAAGTAGTTCTTGAATTTTCCCCAGTAAAGAAATAGTCCTGGATCCACTTTGGTACACCTGAAAACCTCATTTCCTTTTTGCAATATTCTGTAAAATTTATTGAGACGGTCCACAGACATTGTCTGGTTTGCTTGAAGCTGGATTTAATAGCATTGAGTTTAAGGACTGTGTAGTGAACAATTGCATTACTGACAGTAAGAATTGAGTTTGCAGCTATGAATCAAGGCTCATGAAAAAAGGAACTTTATGAAAACTATTTGGAGGGAATATAATGAAATAAAATTAGTATATTTATGCAAATGAGCTAGCTATGACTTCATAATTTGTAATAGTGTTCAGCTAGGCAATATTTATACTTGTTAATGACTTTCTTTATGAGTGATAATTGATCTTGCTCATTATCATATTAAATCCTTGATCGTATGTCATTAGTTTGGAATGTAATAAATGGTCTGTTTGATTTTTAGTGTAATGAACTAATTAGACTAATTAAAATCAATATGTGTGCCAATATTAGACTCTGAATCCAAATGCTGCTGTCTGCTGGCTAAAAATCAGCAACTCAGTAAAAAGGTGGCTTAATGCTGATTTATGAGCACTTGATGAACGTGTGGTAGAATAAATTGCTTGTAGTGGTAGAAGCAGCATTAGTGCAGTACAAGATACTAAGTGCATTGTAAGATCAGTAATAAGGGCATACTTACATGTGTAGTTACGTGGCACCTTTAAACCTTCCTAGCTGATTAGATCATTCTTCAGAAATTATTCAGCTTAAATATTGTAATGTGCATTGATTCATATTTATAAATATAACATTCTATGTATGTGTATGTACATGAAATTTATTTATATCTGTGTGCTTATGTGTTTTTGTATGTTAACACATTTCGTACATTTTATACTTTGTACAGCACTTTTATTGTTGTATTAATATTTTATATTAATTATTTTATATTTATTTTAATCTGTGAACATACCAAATAGGTCATACTTTCAAATTCAGTAATGTACTGTTATTCAGCCACAGTATCCTTTCACTTTTATGTTTATGAGGAATTGTGTTTATAAGCCCTAAGGGAGACAGGAACACATCCTACAATCCTGTAATGACCTTTTGGAGAAGAAGGAAATGGCTACTTGAAAGGGAAGGGGAATATTATTACAGAATTCAGAATCTTGTAGCATCAAAGCAAAAAATTAGTGGAAATCCTTTTGGCTCAAAGGAGAAAGTAGAAAAAATTGGGAAGTGATGGGAGAAGTATCCCACATTCTTATTTTTGACAAAAATACTATTCAGATAAAAATATTTGCATGTTAAAGTTTCAAATGTACATTAATGCATCTTTTGAATATGCAAGCTTTCAAAACGTCTGCTTAGATCCCTCAGATATTCTCTGTCCAGCATATGATATTTTCACAATGTAATAACTCTATTTATGAGAAGCATTGAACAGGTCAGGTCACTATTTTGCCAGTCTTCTACTATTTATATTGTAGTAATTATATGTGTCACTAAAAAAGCCAAAGGCTACTTGCTTTCTTTTTTTGTTGTTGTTTAGTTGGTGGTGTTCATTTTTTGTTTGTTTCTGTGGTTTTTGTTTGCTTGTTTTGTTTTGGTCTTGTTTTTCTAGGGGATTTTTTGCTTTGATTATATTTTAGTGGAATACAGATATTCAGGATTTCTGGGATCTCTGTCCTTTCCTCCCATCACTACCACCACAAGCTTTTATCCACAAACAGTTGATGTTGAAGAGAATACAGAATAGTAGAGGAGAATTAGGTATGTTGTTTCTCACATCCAGAGGATGTTCTACATTATGAATTTGTGAGTGCCACAATCGGTAAAGCAGCATAAATTATATACATCTTAATTTCCAACTGAGTCATACTATTTGTGAATGTAAATAAGGAAAAGGGGGAAAACAGAGTTCAGGATCTATGACTCCCAGACCTAAACTTAATCCATGAGATCATGTGGCTTTTCAGGAAGTACCTCTTCCAGTTAAGTCACTGAAAATGTGGGTGTTCAGACACTCTAAATTTCAGGCATTGTAGGAATAATCCCTTAATCATCTGACCTAATTTTGATGATGAATATTTTAAAATAGTGGTGACTTATTAATAAGGATTTCAGAAAGGCATGATTTGAAATAGATGTCAACTCTAATTTAAACAAGTACTTGAAGAAAATCTACAGCATTAATGTAGGCTTAAATTGATAGTAGCCATTGAAATTTCATTTTTTCTCAAGCTTGCAGACATAAGAGAAGAACTCGTGTTCAGAATAGGGACTGATATACTGTACAGTGAGGATAAAATCTGTTAAAATACTTTACTTTTTTATGGTTCCTTTTAGTGGCTTATTTGAGACACTTAAAACTTTTGAGTGTTTTTCACTAGATAATTACCAACTCTCAAGTTCAGTAAAATTGGTAATCTTTACTAGAAAATGCTTAACTGATCATCATTGCCTATGGTATTTTAAATTTTTAGTTTTTGGATGAGATCTGAACAGAAGCTTGGAAACATGTATAGTAATTAAATATGGACTAGTGTGTATTGATCAGAAACTTCATTATCGTAAGAACTATGTATAGTTCTCAGATACTGTGAACATGCATTGGAACAACCTACTAAACTTAGGAGAGTATACAGAGCTTGAATCTTAGAGACTATGCTTTGTTTTGTACTTGAAGCAGGATAACCTGAGAACATAAATGAGATCCTTTATGTCTGAGATGCATTCACTATGCATATTATCAGCCCTCTGATCCGAAGCACATAACCAATGTCCTTGATTCATATAAAAGCACTGAATGCCCTGAGGAGCTGTGTGGGTTTGAAACATCTGACAGTTGTTTGTGAGATGGCACAAGTTCAAGTACCTTTCTTAGCAGCAAGGGAAGGGGAAGACACTTCTGCTAGGTTTTTCAAATCAATTTTTTTGTCCTTCATTTACCAAAGTTGAAAAAGCAACTATCTTAAAATGGCATGGCTCTCTCCATTAGTATGGTAAGTGCTCCACTGTGTCGTTCTTCTTGTGTAAGAGAAACAGAGAATAAAAAGGAAACTCCATGTGCATTTTAGTTGAATCTTGGCCCAACAGAAGGAAACAGAAATTTAAGACTTGACTTTAGTTTTACTAGACTGGCTGTTAGCGAAGAGGTATGTTTGCTACTGCATCATTACTCTTGCTCTTGCAAGGCTTAATTCTGATTTTGAACTTTGAATTTTCCTAAAGTAATTCTGTAGAAAAGAGGCTACTGTCTTTGATGTTATTTTCTTTGCTATTACTTTTTTCTCCTGTGATATAAAGTTTCTGAAAATATTTCTTAAAAATCACTTTTGTTTAAATTCCTTCTTTCATTTAGCATCATTTCTCCTCACTTCTGAAATGATATTTCACTGACTTAAATCTTGAACCTTCTGTGAGGATGTTTATCTAGTTATAATAATTTAAGCTTTATTTTTTATTTTATATGCCTGCTATAGTTTGTTCTTGAAGAATACCCTCCTTACTGGGGAAAGGAAGAAGTTCATAGTAACGATAAAAAGTATTGGAAAAAGGGGTAAGAGCTGTATGAAATAAGTCAGAGGTGCTCCCTCCTTGCTTAGGGACCTAGGTGGCAAATTATTGATCTACAAGCATCTTAGCATATGAATTTCTGTGCTGCTGAATAATTCTCACCGTATCTGAGAGCTCTCATGCCAGACTAGCCATAACTGTGGACCTGATAACTTGCAGATAAATCCTTAATTTTTGATCCCATGACTAGGTCTTTGTGGAACTTACCTAAAAAATTGATACGGGATTCTAGTCTTTCCTGTTCAGGGGTTGTAAAAAGTATTGTATTTGGGAACACACTCTCATTAAAAACAGAGCTGCAACCTGACAACTTTAATTAACATCATGTGTCTGTGTCATCCTTGTGTATGAAGCAGTGAGAAGTCTCCACTGGTTGTTTATTACGTTGTCTGAATTATACCCCTCAAGGATTTATTTGCTATCAAAGAAAGTCTTAGAAGTACTTCAAAACATTAATTCAATTCTATGACACTGAATTTCAAATAAGAGCAAATTTAATCTAGTGTACTGTTAGGCCAGCTTTGTGTAGAGCTTCTGAAATTCCTCCAATACTTTTTGTAGTCCTCATCCAGTCTGGAGTTTGGAGCTAGTTAGTGCTTGTATTGGTCATTTAATTCAGTTCCAACTAAACAGACACCTTCCTTGTAGCATATAAAATACTATTTGGTGGTACTGAAGAAATGAAGACCTCAAGTGAATGAGACACCTTTTATGCCTGTGCTCAACTCATGTTTTGCTCAGGTAAGAGCTTAGAACCCACTGGTGCAGATTTCCCTGCAACTCAGCAAATGTTGGCAGAGGGACACTATGGGAATATCTTACCCACATGGTTCAGGTAAGTGCAGCTTGAAGAAATTGTGCCCTTAAGGAGCTACTGCTCCTGTATGCCTTTAGTTCATGGCCCTTTCCCTCAGCTTCCTCTGAGTTTTAGTCATGAAGCAGGTGACCATACTATATGTAGAGGGGTGATTTATGGTAATGAAGACCCTACCTGGTGAGGTATTAAGTCCTGCATTTCTGGAATAACTGTAGTTGGCATCTCTTACCCCCTACAAAGTCTTCTGCTGAAATCTGTTGCACATGTGTTAGCACAATTCACAAAAACTGAGGCACTTGTTTCTGTGGAACATGACAGTACCAGACTCCTCCCAATCAGTTAGCTATTAGTTTGAGATGGATCCGCAAGAAGTTGTCTAGTTATAGAGATATGCAGTGATGTTCTGCAGACCTGCTACTGCCTTTCTCTTTACTGTCTGGGTCCTCAAAGTCATCCTTAAACGCACAGAGGATCATACACATCATTCATAGCTCTGTAGAAAGCCTCCCACATGGCCTTACATAATTTCTAGCAGTTGACCATTATGTATTTATCAGCAGGTGTTGCAGCTGCTGCTGTGGGCTGTACTGAGCACTGCTTCCCCAGAGGCCACAGCCCAGGACCTCACAGACTTTCAGCTTGGTCTTGCACTACTGCAGGGCTGTGATGGAGTGTCAGCCCTGCAGAGTGCCCAGGCTTGCAGGCAGCCCAGTAACTGAGTGGGTGCTAACACTGAGGTCATGTGAGAGTCATTGCTCCTTTACTGGTAAAATCTGTGTTGGGAAGCTGCCAAGCTACATTCTGGACTTTTTTTTTTCTGTATACCTGGCTACTGTTATCTAGCAGACATGCTGTCTGCCTCATAAGTAATACAGGAGTATATCTATCTATCTATCTATCTATCTATCTATCTATCTATCTATCTATCTATCTATCTATCTATCATCTCTGTTACCTGCACATTGAGGTTTGTTCTAGTTCAGCAATTAACACATGGGCCTTTGTGACCAGAGCAAGCACCACATAAGCCATATCAACAAGTACTCCTATTAAATTCTCCTCACATCAAGACAAAGTAGAAGAAAGAATGCCTATCCTAAGGTCTCTTCTTACATTCTCAAAAGATGCAATAACCCCTCAAAATAATACTTCAAGCCTCCAACAAATAGGTTTCCTCATATCAAGCAGAGGCAATAAGTCAATAAAGCTCCCTGACCTAAGAAAGGGAAGTGAATCAGTAGTCTTGTATTGTGTTATACTCTTTGGTAAGACTGAAGGGCTTTGGGCTGATCCTTATCTTCAGATTTAAATATTACTATGGTCATTGAAGACAACTGTGTCTGTTGTGTCTTGTGAATTACTTTGGGTAGTTTACCCCTGACAGGTCTCATTTCTGGTAAGATTCTCGTGTAAATGCTCATATCAAACTCTACCTACTGCAACAAGCAGTGCCTCAGATCCTCAGAAACTTTAGCATATATAGGTTCTCATCAGTGCAGAATATGGCTAAGTATCCTCTAGCAAGCTGTGATTTTGCTGCAGTTAGCAAATTGAAATCTGATAGTTTGTTTTTTTCAACCAAATACTATAATATCCTTTTCATTGAATATTTCTAGTAAAAGTATTTCTTAGTGCAGTCCAGAATTGCAATGAACCCTTAGCAGTCTGATGATGTAAGCATTCGTAATGTTTATTTCTTAAGATACTTCCTTGTAAAGTTAGTATTTTGACTGCCTCCATACAGAAAAAAACCCACGTAATCTAAACCAGAGCCAAACTAATATTAAAATATCCAAGCAAATAATTTCTTATTAACAGCACATAAACCACCAGCATAAATAAATCCAAACAAGTCTAAGTCAAATATATAATAATATCACACTAAAGGATATAAATATAAATTAGATGAGACAGATTCAAAACCAATATATTTGAGAGTGAAGATAAATAGGAATATATGAAAAATGTTTTCATAAATGTAAATGGGCACATCTTACTAGGCTTAACAGATTTTTGTTACATATTAATTTTGCACCTATATTTAATTTGTTCTAACCTTATGTATCTTCTTTGCAAAATAATTTTTCCCAAAAATTTCTAGGAAAACCAGTTATTTGTGCAAACATTTTAATTTACATTTGTTTAAAGATACTACTATAATCTGATTAATAAAATAATCCCCAAATATATTTTAATTCTGTTTGTAAAAGTATGTTGAACTTTTCTATTGTATTCAGGTCCTCATGATAGTCTTTGTTATGTAAAAACATAATCTTATCTTCTTGCTGATCAGTAAGATTAAGACAGTACATAAGAACAAACTACACTCTAATATTTCTTAAAAGTATTGCAGTTGTATTTTGTTTTCCAAAGGTTACACAACAGAAACTTTTAAAGGTTCTCTGAAGCTATGAAGAACATAATAGAGAATTTTTCACAGTACAGAAATATATCTGCCTTCCCACTCTATTTTTCAAATTTAAAGATCCCTGAAAATGAAAGCATATTTTCTAACATCAAAGAGGAATTTAAGCAGACAAAGCATAGTTACCAGAATAAGAATTCTGATTTACACCTAAACAAAATACTTTGCAATTCTTCATTCATATATTTCAGCTTAAGTTAGTTATTCAAAGTATTGGAACAGTGTTTTGGTTGCTTGGTGTCTCATAATGGTAGAAAAATTCAATCAAATTGACATAAGAAAAATAAAGTATGAAAATTGCTCATGCTACTAGAAAGAAAGGCTTCCATGCTCCAGAGTACAAATATCCAAAGTAACACTTTTTAACAATGTATCATTATATAACTTTGTTTAAAATAAACCCTGAATTGATAAAATACAGATTCTAAAACAATAATACAGATATATTTTTCTTCCATAGTTCTTTTTACAGTTGTGCAGAATTAGCTTCAAAAGCAGTTTTACATTTATTCACTTTTGATATCCTTTTTAATTTGCATCTTGCTGCTTGATGCCTTCACTTGATAGGTACAGTATGACAACAGGTAATAGCTACAATAACAGTAAAACAGTGATCATTACTGCTGGGACTCGAAACACCCATCATTGCTTTTTTTTTAGCTTTCCTCAGCTGGAAAGTTTTGACATCTGCTGGTTTGGGACATAGCTGAACAGCTGTCAGCAGTAGGGTAGCTGCTTTCAGCAGCAGTTGGCGGGATGGCAGGGTGCCAGCTTGTACCATCTGTGCGCCTGACATTTCACTCTAATTAACAGTAGGGTTAATTGTTCTGGCAGGCTCAAATGTAGTGTCTAACATTACCCAAGGGAAACATGTACAAGTGCAGGAGTGGCAGGGAGCTGGGGACAGCGTTGCTAACAAACCTATTGAGGGAGAATGGTTAACAACTACTGATGATTTTACTAGCTGGCCACATGCAATAAGACTGAGGGTTTTTTTTTTTTTTTATTCTGATGAATTATGCCAAGCCTGTAATGATGTAGAAGAAATCAAGCTTTGAAAGGCTGAGACTGCTGCCTTGGGGCAATTGAGAAGGAACAATTTGCATGTTATTACTGCATATTCATACCTAATTGTGTTAGGCTTTGCTAATAGAGCAGAATGACAGTATGAAAAATCGAGCAACTGCTTTATAGCCAACAAAGCTAGTGTTTTTTCCCTACACTATGAATGCTGAATGATCATTTAGACATTTAGTTGTTCAATATGACAAGTCTACCATTTGTTAGCTTGACATATAGTAATTTATAAAGGAGTATTCTAATTTTACTTTTAGTTTATTCTCATTTTATACAGTATTCATGGTAGCAATTGGAATGGGGATATTCATAGCTATTGTGAGTAGTTGTAATTCAAACAGAACTATTTTGTATGAAGTATTTCTATTGTTTTATGATTTATTAATTTTAATGTTTAAATAGCTTTTTCAGAGATTAATATAATATATATGAGAAGTTGATGAGAAATCTCTATGATGACCATGTTTGTACATACTGATTTAGCTGATCTTTTTACATTCCCATTAAGACTGCTATTAAGTGTGTTGGGGCTGTGGTATGGTTTAAGAAGTTGTCAAGTAATACCATATCAGGCCTATAGATTCTAAATAAAAAAACAGTGATATACACAATTTAGGCTGTTACAATCCAGCATGAAGATATAAATATCTCAAAACATCAAATAGAATGCATTTTTTGTTACATTAATTAAGGCAACAGTATAAAAATGGACCTGCCTCTTCTGAAAAATTGTACCTCAGTTTCATTTTAAGGTATTAGGAGTTTACTCTTCCAAATTTACAGAATCTCAATTCTTATTCCCTTCTTTCATAGCATTCCATTGACATGAGTAATCCTCTAGAAAACATTGCTATAGATCACATCACATACATTAAAAAGCAGCTAGTTTCTGAAAACTTGGAATTAACTAGCTTAATTGTTAAAAATTCTAAAAAAGTTGACAGTGATACCACACATGGTATAACACTCTTGAAGGAAGGCCAGAAATAAGATTTTCAATAGCTCTTCAGTAATTTTGGAACCTAAATTACTTGAACATGTAGCAGGCTTCAATTGCACTGTAAACTCATGAAAAACTTAGAGAAGTGCCTTTCGTTCATTAATATACTAGTTAATCTTAGAAACAGTAAATGAGATTGTCAAAACTCAGACACAAGAGAGGGAATCAGAAGAAACTGAGGAGGGGTTTCAGTTTTTTGTGTGCTTTATTGTTGTAAAAATGAAAGAAGTTTGTAATGTGCTGGGTGAAACTTGAGATTTAAAACTGATTTGTATTACTTGGAAATTGTTTATACAAATGTAATGCTTTCTTCATGGAAGAGCATTTTACTGAAGGTAGTTTATACTTGGTATCACATTAAAGGGGGAGAGACAGAAATACAAAGACTTCTAGTCTTACTTATATTAATATAAAGTTATTAGCTATAAGGGTCCTCGGAACAATCAAAACTTTATGAACCAAGCCCTGCCTGTCAAACTCTGGACAGAACACAGGCTGGAAAGATTTTTAACCTTCCTGTGAGGACCACACTTAAACCAGGGAGAAAATAGCGATAAGCATCTCCAGAAAATCAGAACCTTATGGACCCAACAGTGCCTATTGACATGGATAACACACAGGTTGGAAGGGTTTCTGACCTCTTCTATGAGACCACACTCAAGCCAGGGAGAAAATAGTTACATAATCGTCTTCAGACAATAAGCCTTGTGGTCCCAAGACTGCCTATCAACTATGGATAGCACACAGGTTGGAAGGGTTTCTGACCTCTGCTATGAGACCACACCTAATAGCAAGAAAAGAACTTTCTCCACAACAGCTCCCAAAATAACATTTATTAATACAAGTATGTGACAGTTATTGTGGGTTTAGCTGCAGGATTTTATTTAATCGATGACAAAAGACCCCAAAAGAAACCAGCACAAAACACATTCTACAGAGACAAGCATACTAAACTTAAGTTTCAATACAGCAGTGTATCCCACTCCCACGACAGACAGAAACTAGCAACAGAAACTGTCAACTAGAAACATAACCACCCAAACCACATACCTAGACGACCCCTCCCCGCCCTCCCCGCACCCCCTCAGTAACACAGGGCAATAAAAATGGCTTGCACACCACCTTCTCTGTAACACAAAGCAAAAGGAAAGAACAGAGTTGCTTCTCATCAACACACATGTTTAAAAGGAACTGCACACTGCAAAGGAACACAACAACTAATATAAAGTAAGGTATATACCTAGTAAGTTGCAAAGTGTAAGGCAAGTTACTGTTATTAGTATTAAAGTAGCAAAACAAGGTTAGTAAATAAGGTGCTTATATAAAGTAAGAATCAAAGTAGCTGTAAGCATAAGATAGACTGTATAAAGTAAAAAGTTTTGTAAAAGAGTAAAGATAAGATATAAAGTATAGAAAGCACATGGTTTTTCACCCCTGCATTGTCCAAAGAGGTGGGAGGAGGCAGGGCAAGCTGCTTTGCAGCTACCCCCGCAGAGATGATGATGATTTCTCCCCAGTTTTGGCTTATGCCCAATCTCTTTTTATACTTTTCTTTTTCTTTAGGTATGTTGTGTGACTAAAGTCAATACTTTGAGGGTGATAGACAGATACCTGGGTCTCTGCGGGGTGCCACAGGGTGCATCAGGGTGCTTTGAAGAAAAGCAATGTCATTTCCATAACACTCCATTCCTCTGTAACCCCATCAATAAGACAATGGTTCCTGCAAACATCCCTCCAGGGAGGCTGAGTCATTTCCCTCAACTCATCAAGATCTTATCAGGGCCATCACCCCACACTTGGTTTTGTATGTGGTCACTAGAAACATTTCTACTTCATCTACTTTGTTTATATGCAAAATATTTTCAACACATAATGATATTACTCTAGTAACAACTATTTTTATGACTAATATGTTTTTTTGCAAGGCATTTAAAAACTGTAATCTTTGGAACTGGATGTAATCTTCTGGTAGATCACTGCATAATTGAAGTGCTTACAATATGGTTACATTTTAAACCTGTGATTATTGGTCAGTAATTTTTTTTAAACTTTAAATGTGGAACCTTACTGTCAACTACTAGTTGGGCTTTTTGTTTATTTGTTTTTGGCTTTGTTGTTCATTTTGTTTTCCTTTGTAAGGCTATTCTGATTTACAAAAAAAACAGAAGAAAACATGAGGGCTGGTGTTGAGTCTCTGATATTACAACTGCAATAAGGGACAATGTGACTGTTACAAGTAGGAGTGACCTCAGCAAAGTCTCATGGGTATAAGACATCTCACTGTGTAGATTTCTAATTTTTACCTTTTAAATAAACCAAATGGGCTTAATGGTTTATTTCCTTTAAAAATAAAAAATACTCAACTGGTTATATTTACCTGGATATTACAAAGAGTGCCACTGAAAAGATATGAACATCTTTAGCAAATCAACATTCTGAAAATGCCTAGAGCTAATGTAATTTATTATACATGGAAGAAGATGCTAAATATATTGGCCTTCAGCAGAAAATAATAAAATGGTATGATTAAGTTTAATTTAATTATTGTTGTAAGTGAAAATCCTCTATTCCAGCCTTCTCTGCCCTTGAAGGAAATCCTCATGGAAGAGAAATGTAAAAAATCAACTCACCATGAGCCAAACAAGTTGGTAGTCTATGCCATTATAAGGTCTTGTACACTAATTTGCTTTTTGTCTGTTATTTTGGACTGTAACAGCTGAGCTTCAGTTCTTTACCATCTGTACTCTCAGCGTATGTTTAATCTGGTGCCTTCCTAACCTACTGGTAGAACACAAAGTAGAAAAATTGCGAAGACTTTACAAGACTAAAAAGGTAGCTTAACAAAATGGTGTTAAGATTAAGATTAATGTTCCTCTTTCAGGACTTACCAAAGAAGGTTATTCTTGATTTCCACTCTTGATGTATTTTACTCCTCCCTATTTCTTTCTGCAAGTAGCTCCCTGTTATATAGGTAGCTCTCTTCCTGAGCTCTCAATTATACATTTTGTGTATTCAAATCTCACCATCATAGAATTTTTTGTCATCACTTTACCTACAAAGCAAGTATGTCTAGTCAGTGCTAATACATCATCTTCTTCTTTTTCTCATTCTCTTACTATCATATATTGCTCTTTTAAATTAATAGGCAATCCATGTGCTCCATCTTTTCTAAGGAGGTTCTGGTTGTAGTATTTTTTAAAAACCTTTTAGTATGTTCTTTTGCTTTTCACAGTGTAGAAGTTAATGGTTAATGTTTTTTTTTTCTTTAATCAAACTTCTATCATATACTATTTTCTCTCATAAAGAAAATCCGTATCAGAATGTAAGTCATATCACTTTCTTGATAGGAACGGTATAAACAAGTTCTTTAAACGTATTTTTGTATGTGTGTGTATGCTTCTTATCACTTCACAGCTATGGTAAATATGTGAGATCTTATATACTTTATATTTTTGGGCAGTTCATATGGACTGTTCTAAGTCTGTCTGAAAGGTGAAAAAAAGAGTGTGTTCCATGGAATCTTACATCAAGAGGACTGAGGCATTCGGATAGCCAGTATTTAGAGTTAGTAGATCACTACTAGGTGAATCTCAGTTTCTGCACAGCTTTCATTGGAACTTTATTCTACCCTACTTTGCCATGTATGTCCATATACATTCCTATTCATATACAGTTCATTTTTATCTAAGGAACTCTAGTGGGAATGCAACAGACAGAAAAAATACAAATCATGGAAACATTGTTTACCTATATTTTTAATTTACCTATCCTTATCTTTCTGACCTTTTGGGGTTTTTTGCTTTTTTTTTTCCTCCTGTATACTACTTTTTAAAAAGTATATTTAATGCTGTGTTTGTTTCTGGATATTTTAATGCTTATTTCTAGAAGCTAATTTCCTTTAGAAGCTTTTGGACTATGAAAAAAGTGAACAGGTTGCCTCTATACTTGTTTTGATGAACAAGACCTTTTGGTTTTGAGGAATTTTTTCTGTTTTGATTAGTGGCGGGTGTAAAAACAAAACTGCCTCTAAGAGAGGTTCTGTTGGGCATGACAATGGAGGGAAGACACAATAAATACCATTACTGATAATTTTTCTTTCTCATATTTTTCCTTAAGCACAAGTACAGCTAAATAATTTCAAGCTGGCACATCAACAATGCAGTATGGAAAAATCCTTTACTTTATGGATGAAGTTGATATGGTTTCATGGATGTGAGTGTTTGGCATATTTATGTTTAATTGCCATCTAGAGGTTTTTTAGATTTTTTTTTTGAAAACAACGAAGAGTAAAAGCAAGTAGAAACAAACATGATGTAAATTTTGTGGTGTCCTGATGGGCCTCTTCTGATTCAGCATATTCTATGATTCTAAGACTCAAAATATTTGTAATAGTAAAAATTTAGTTTGGTTGAAGAGTACTGAAACAGAGTTATATTGATTTTGGCTACTTGTGTTCTGAATATTTAGTTGATCTGAACACAATTTTTGTTATTCAATATCAATAATTTTATTATGCTGTAGTTGGAAGGTTATTAATTTTTAATAATATTTCCCATGCTAGAGAGCTGTGGATTTTACTATAAATTGCAAGAATATTCATTATTATCTTGATGCCAGCTATATATTTTTGTTACTATTCATAGTGTTCATACTGCAAGGAACATGATACTAATCTGTGAATTTAAGTTGTATTGCTAATCTGCAGGATTTGTGAAATTGTAATACCTTCAAATTACAGAGTATTTGAGCTGCCCTGTCAATGGGCATGACTGAGAAGAGGCTAGCTCCATTTTCTTAATTCTCTTTATTTCCCTCCATCAGATATTTATATGTGTTGCCTGGATCCCACTGAGCTCTCTCCTTTATGATGTCAGGGACTGGGTAGTTTCCAGGCAGTCAGTGCCCTCAACCTCTCATCATAGGAAAGATGTCACTTATTCCTCCCTGTGACTCTTTGCTGGACTCAGTCCAGTATATCCATGCCTCTCTTGTACTGGGGAGTGTAATTTCCTAAGCTTACTGTAGGCAAATGCCATTTCCTTTCTACCATATCTGTAGCAATCCCTACATCAGCTGAAACCATTCCTGGAAATTTACAGGTTTTTTCAGATGCTCTCAGAATGGGGTTTAGTCTTCCCTTGAAAATTTCCAGGGGCTTTGTCAATCTCTGATTCAGGGAGTCAAGATCAGTTAAATTAATCCATAAAACAACACAGGTAAATGGGATAATATAGACCTGAATAAGAATGATTAATGAAACGAACTGGAGTTGGCCTGCTTAGCTTTTATAGATTGTAGCTTTGCTGAAGCTAATTCATATAAATATAAATATGAATTTACAATGACATTATTTCATTGTAAGTGGAATGTTCATTATGTTGAATAGGCTTGAGTAATCTGGTGTAGGGTGAAAATAAGATAAAAATAAGTTTACATACTTTCAAACTCAGGAGATTTTGAAAAATTGTGAGAATTAACCTTGCCATTGGCAGAGGTTGATGCTGGACTGATGTTAAAAGTGGTATCCCTCTATGCAGAGAGCTGGAATCTGTATTTTAGTGAAAATTTCTTAGCATGGAACACAGTAATACATTCACAGGATAACATTTGTTCCTACTAAAAATTCTTTATTGTTGGAGAGCTGCAAGTAATGCTTTACTTACCTTTTTTGTGAGTCCCATAAGACTGAAGGTTTTGCATTGTACCAATATTAAGAAGGTGGCAGTTTTATAAGTAGGAGTTTAAAATTTACATAAATACCACAAATAGAGAATGGAGTACAAGACAGAAAGTTAAAGAATAATGGCTCATCTGGATCCATACTAAGTTTGTAGATATTCTTGCACTGACGGTATCTCTTCCTGCCTGTTTTAATCTGTTACATCAGCTATGTGGTGGTATCACTCTGGTGCTTCAATTTTAGAAAAAAAAATTGATATGCAACTTTTCCAAAACTCCTATAAATGACTGCATGCATTATTCACAAAGAACAAGTTTTGCAAAAGAAAAGCTCTGGTCTCCTTCTGGTTACAAATGTCCACATCTGGAATAAATCTAACTTAGATCAAGAAATCAGAATAGTTCTGTTCTTCTCACTATCTCTTTGCATGTCGTAGCTAAGCCAAAATTTGATTCTGCTCATTGTCTTGCTTTTTTTCTAATAAGTGTAAAGGAAATTATTTGATGTATTTTTTTGAGCACTGAATATATTCCAAAAAACTTGGGGACATTTAAGACTGCATTTTAACATCTGCATGCATACAAGAGGTAAGATTCTTAAATATCGATAAAACCAATAATTTAGGGGAATTTTACTTCTCTTTTCCAATCACACAGAGAACCAATTATAATATTTTCCTTGCTCACTGGTTATTGGTAACTGGTCATGGATTCATTATTCTGTTTGACATGTATGTATTTTACCATAAATAGCCATAATATGGCTTTTCTTGCATTGCCATTACACAAATTACTTCTGTTTAAAGACATTTTGACTAGAGTACATTTAATATTAAAAGGATATAGCTGTCATTTTCTTTCCTACTTTTTATTCCTGTATCTCTTTATAATTGATTAATGTTCATTTGGATGAATAATTTATTGCTCATATAGCTCCTGGCTTATTAATTGTTTAATTTCAGAGGAAGTAACTGAGTACTAAGGAGAAGCAAGTTGTCATTCAAAAAGACACATTAAATTTAAATACTCCATTGATGCATAGAAGTGTTCAAAGTACATCATATGTGCTTCTTACATCTAGTACTATATTTGTAAAGAAGAATAATGATAATGAAGATTAAAGGATAATAGGCTTATGTTTAGATAGAAGAAGCATTTGATAGCATGTCATTTGGTAAATTTTATGATTCTTGTTAGTTTTGTTTTTCTTTATATGTCTTTTTGTGCATCATTAGTTTTCTCTTCAAGGCCAAGTAGAAAGAGAAGCAAATGGAATGAATGGTTCTCACTGTTAATAACAAGCAAGATTAAATATGCAAATGATTAAATGAAGAAATTAACCTTAATATGTAGATAAACCTTTTTGCCTTTGCAATTGAAATGAATCTCAAGATATGTTCAGATCAAAGGATTAGAATCTGAATCAACACTGATCTTTTGATAAGGCCATCCAATAGTTCTACTTCACTTGTCAGCCTATGACACCAGCTAGACAAAACTTAATTTTCATCTTAAGCTGATCCAGAAAAGTTCTTCCTCCTGATAGAGAAGTAGCGAGTGTTGTTTTATACTTTAATTTGGCTAAGTGTTGTGGTCAATGTATGAAGATGAAACATTTTTGGAAGACTGTATTTTAAGAATTGCTAATATCAACAATTTATGACTATTTTCATATTATGATTTTACGCATGACATAGCTAACTTCACCTTATGCTTTTACACTGTGCTTTCTGAAGAAGAGTAATTAATTAAAGACAAAATCTTTCTAGAGTTTCTTGTGTCTTAGCTTTCTATTGTAGTTACATTGCTGTTCTTTGCAAGAACGGAATTATTTATTTTTATTGGTAATGGGAGGGAAGTAAAAATAAAAGTCAAATAGCTTGCAGTTGAATTTTTTTTCTTTTGATCTTGACATTAAAAACGGAAAAGTTATTATAAATCATGGAAAACAGGTAATGATATATCTACCTCTGCCAAAGCCAAAAAGTTGTTAATAAGATGCATATAGCCTTTCCTTTTCTCTACTTAGAATTGTTAGCATGTTCTGTAAGCAGATAAAATGATCCTAAAATAATTTGCAATTTTCCCATTTTCAGAGCTGCATACCTTACATTCAAGAGCAGAAAGAAAAGACATTGGGAAATGACATATGACATATTCTTCCCTGCCATACAAAATTGTTCAAAAAAGTAAAATACCTTGCTATCTTTACCATTCTCCTATCCTTATGAGCACTGCAGGACTCTCTCTTTTACAACAAAGAAAACATATTGAGAAGGAAATACTTTTTTGTTAGTTATGGTCTCAAACAACAGGAGGTCTTCATATGATATGACACCTGAAGGCCCTTTAAGTTCTGAGTCTATTACTATTACCTGTTCAACTTCTTTTCCAGAAGCATCAGGTGTACACAATGCCTGGACTAGCAGGCATGATTGGTTCTCTGCAATCATCTTTCATTGCTCTGGCTATGAAGAGGTGCCAATTCTCAATAAACCCTTAGAGAGCAAGGTTCCCATAGGACCTAGCAGTGTCTCTAAAACGAGAACTCCAGGGTGCAGGCTCATTACCATACCATCCAGTCTCATGGTGCTAACTTTTTCCCCCCACAGACCTTTATTCTTTGCAGTGCCAACTAATTCTCCAATTATCAAGTGTTCTATAAAACAAGTAATTGCAGGAGGACATCTCTTGAAGATACAACAGCCTTCAGTCCAAATGTTGCATTCTTTAACCCTTCAATTCACAATGAGAGCAGCCTGTATCATTGACACTTACAGCACATAATAGATCTTTCTCAAAGTGAAGACTCAGTTGACTGAGACCTCACCTATTGTGATTTCTGGGACTAATGAGACTCTGCTGACTATAACACTGCTTCTGTTTTTGGAGGTATGATAAATTCAAAGTCAAGGAATCTCTCAATTTTTTTTTCAGGAAACTCTAAGTCCTACAAGAGAATCTATATCTAAAAAGTGCCTCACAAATTGGTATGGTTAGGAGAGACTGCTGAAAAAGAGAAATAATATAAAAATGAACTGAATGTATTTTTTAAAGAAAATTGAAGAACTTTTTTTTTAACATATAACCTCATACCCTAACTAATGTTAGGCAGACTCAAGTGGAGAAATACCAGAAAATTTGAATTCTGGTACCATACAGAAGGAGAAGGAATCTTAGGAATAGCAGATATATATAAATGTAATTTAAGGCTCAGAATTTCTCTGTCAATTTTTATAGTTTTCAAGTGCCTTGCAGTGTTAATAATGTTTCCTCCTCCAATATTGTCTACTGACTTCTTTCTAAACATTTATGGTGCAATATTGGCACATATAGCATTTTGACTGGGGTGGCCTGTTGGATGGTTACAGGCTCTTGAGGAGGGATACACAGGGCAGAAAAGCTGGAGGGGTGGCACAGAATGTAATGGAGGGGTTATAAAGTATGGAGCTCACAGTGGGCAATGGTACAGTTGAGAGCCTCTGGGTGAGAATCAAGGGGCAAATAAATAATGTGGATGCCATTTTGGGTGTCTGTTACAGGTCTTCCGGCCAGGACAATGACACCAACAAATTATTCTTTGAGGAACTAAGGGACACTTCTAAAGCAATTGCCCATGTCCTTATGGGGAACTCCAACTTGCCAGGCAATTCCCAAATTTTGGAAATCAAGTAAGCAAGGCAGAAGGCTGGCTTGGCTGAGCAGGGATATTTCCTGGAAAAAAGGCGAAAAAGGAAGGTGTATACCCAGTGGAAGCAAGGTCAAGTGACATAGGAAGAATACAGAGATGCTGCTTGCCACTATAGGGGGAAAATTCGTATGGCCAAAGCTCAGCTGGAATTGAAGCTGGACAGAAATGTGGGAACACTAAAAAGAGTTTTTTTCAAATACATTAATGGCAATAGGCAGTATAGAAGTACCACCAGCCCATCCCTGGATGAGGATGGTAACCTCAAAAACTGGACCAGAGACAAGGCAGGAATGTTTAATGCTTTCTTTGCCTCTGTCTTTAACATGGATGATGAGCCAAGGGGGTCTCAGTACCCTGAGCTGGAGGATCATGACGTCAAGAATGATCAACTCCAGTCATTCCTGAAATTGTGTGGGACCTACTGCTCCTGCTGGATCCCTGCAAATCTATGGGGCCTCATGGGATTCATCCAAGAATCCTTAAAGAGCTGGCTGATGTCATCACAAAATCTCTCTCAATGATTTTGAGTGGTCTTTGAAGTCCAGAGAGGTCCCAGCAGACTGGAAACTGGTGAATGTTGTCCCAATTTTCTAGAAGGATAAGAAGGAGGACCCTGGAAAGTACAGATCTGTTATTCTCACTTCAGTACCTGGTAAAGTTATGCAGAAGGTTATTCTGAGAGGTATTTAAAAACATCAGAAAGACAGCACAGTCATTGGTAACAGCCAGCACAGCTTCATGAGAAGAAGGCAAACCTGATTTCTGACAAGGTAACCCATCTAATTGTTTAAGGGAAGCCAGTTGATGTAATCTTTTTGGATCTCAGTAAAGTTTTGGATATTGTCTCTCACAGGAGCCTTCTGGACAAAATGTCCAGCACACAGCTAAATACACACATCATGTGGTGGATGAGCAGTTGGCTCATGGGTTAAGGACAAAGGGTAATAGTGAATGGGGTGACATCAGACAGGAGAGCAGTCACTACTGGGGTTCTGCAGGGCTCCATCTTAGGCCCTGTGCTGTTCAACATCTTCATAAATGACTTGGGCACAGGACTAGAAGGGATACTAAGCAAGTTTGCAGATGACAAAAAAATTGAGAGGAGCTGTTGACTCCCTCAAAAGCAGAGAGGCCCTGCAGAGAGACCTGAGCAAATTAGAGCACTGAACAATCACCAACCATATGAAGTTCAACAAAGGAAAGTGCCAGATTCTGCAGCTGCAATGGGGCAATCCTGGAAGTATGTACAGAATAGGGAATGAGATGCTGGAAAGCAGTGCAAGGGAAAGGGACCTGGGGGTCCTGGTCAACAGCAAACTGAATATGAGTCAGCAGTGCCCTGTCAGGCAGGAGGGCCAACTGTGTCCTGGGAGGTATCAGGCAAAGCATTGCCAGCCGGTTCAAAGAGCTGATTGTCCTGCTCTACTCTGCACTGGGGCAGCCTCACCTTGAATAATGTGTGCAGTTTTGGTCATCGCAATGTAAGAAAGATATTAAGCTCTTAGAGAGCATCTAAAGGAGTGCAATGAAGACGGTGAAGGGCCTTGAGGGGAAGCCATATGAGAAGCAGCTGAGATCACTTGGTCTGTTCAGCCTGGAGGAGAGGAGACTGAGGGGTGGCCTCATCGCAATCTACAACGTCCTCATGAGAGGAAGAGAAGGGACAGACTCTGATCTTTTCTCTCTGGTGACTAGTGATAAAACCTGAAGGAATAGCCTGAAGTTCTTTCAGAGGAGGTTTAGGTTGAATGTTAGAAAAAGGTTCTTCACCCAGAGGGTGGTTGGACACTGGAACAGGCTCACAGGGCAGTTGCCATGACATCAAGCCTGACAGAGTTCAAGTGTTTGGATGATACTCTCAGGCACATGGTGTGACTCTTGGGGATGGGTCTGTGCAGGGACAGAGGTTGGACTTAATAATCTTTGTGAGTCCCTTCCAACTCAGCATATTCTCTGATTCTATTATTTTAGCCTTTCCACAAACGTTTTCTTGGTTACAACCTACATATTCTGTTTCTCAGGTGCCAACACATTCATGTACAAATAAAGAGTAGATTATTTCAGAACAGTTGGTACAAGGAGTTCCAGAAAAATATTAGAGAATCATTTGACATAATTGTTTGAAGGGAGATTAAATAATGTGTAAAGATATAATTATACGAGAGTGGTCCAAGAGAAAAGGACCAATTCCTTGCAACATGTCTATTCCCTTTAGCTGTCCTCTGAGTCCTCCAAGTGGAAACAGGCAAATACACAGAGAGATAACTGGGAATGGAAAAGTCTTGTGTTGAGAAGAAAGGAGAAAAATATATAGACCAAGAAACAGGAAAACTGTTTGATAAAGTTGAACTCGTGCTGAGGAAATTCAATGATAGTTTTCTTTATTAGGAAGGCAGGTATTGTATTGTTGAAAAGATTAAAGTGCTATGCAATACAGAAAATGGTTGTGGCATTTAATATCTTTTAGTGGGATAGCATTTGAAAACAGGAATGGTTTAGAGATGCAGAGTGTTTTATTAACGTTTTCATGGGTTATTAGATGATAGTACATTACATTAGAAATTAAGAAAATGTAATGTTTTATCAGTGAAACTTACTGTAAAGACCCAGTAATGTACCTGTAAAATGCTGTCTTGGTAAACATAATTTCTGCATCTTTTGTTTTTACATAGACAACAAAAATTTATTATCAAAATTATTACATTATGATGATACTTAGGAGAAAAATTCAGTCAAATTTTAACTTTGTTCCAGTTGAACCAATGCAGTGCAAAAAAAAAAAAAAATTTGTAGTACCCTTTAAGCTCACTGTATCACTACAGGTTGGTTTTAAACAGCTTTACAAATACTAACTGCTGAAGAGAAGTTGTCAGGTAAAGGGTTGGAAAGAAGTGTGAGTCCTCCTGGATATGTCTTCTATTGTGAACAAGCAATGTCGGATACAATTGCCCAACTGTCCTTCGAGCATTGAGGTTAACTAACAACTTCTTGTAGTTAGATCCCTACTGTTTCTAAGTTAATTGGTCCACCTTACCACATTTGTACAGTGATGGAAAGTCAGTTCAAACTACCTGCCATTAGGCAGCATTTTCACAGGGGAAAAGCAGGCATTTTGTTAAAGATCGAGAGACTGCAACCTCAGAGAAGTGGGCCCTAAATGTATAATCTTGAAAATTTCCTACCTGGTGGTGTCTCCTTGCGATGATGTGAAAGATATAATAACACTCTTAAGAAGCAGAATGCAATTTGTGACAGCAGTTTTTATCTCTCTCTAAGTCAAAATGTTGGATAACAGATAGGCTACGTGGATACCTGGAGTCTGTCATAGTGTGAGGTAGTAAAGGAGTTTCTTACAAGAGAGTAAACCAGAATTGTTGGTTAATGTACCAGTAAATTGGACAAGAGATTCCCACTTAACATTAAGATCATGCACAGCTTTTTGTGAGTGCAAGTCTCAACTTGTATGGTCAGTAGAGCTCCTCTGTAATATAGAGACACCTGCACAAATGTGGAAAAAAATCAAATTTAGTCTTTTTTTGAAACCATAATTTCCTGAGTTTAGATTTTTTCTGTATTAATGCCAAAACATCTTTAATGTAGCAAGCACTTACAGCCCTGATATCTAGACTTCTAATAATTATAGAATTTTCACTTTTTTACTCCTTAACATTTTATTTCTAAAATGTTTGCTTATTTCCGACCAGGGAAGTAAACACACCTCTTCTTTTCCCTTTTAAGATCATACCAGTTATGATGTACAAGTTTTTCCTTTATTTTTTCCCTTTGACACTTTTACAAAACGCTTTTTACTTTTTTTTAGAACTTTTATGTCATCATAAATAGATCCCCTAATTACAGATCTGGGTTCATAAGATCAAGAGAAACTGGTTTCTGTGGTCTTCTAAAAGACTAAAGAAGATTTCTCTAGCATCTGTTAGATCCTTTCACCCTTTCCTTGACAAGCTTATTCATTCTTTTTTTTAGGAAATGATTAGAGGTTGTTAAATTATTAGATTTATTCCAAAACTCAGCAGTCAAATGGTTTCTCAATTTATCACTGCATTTTCAGTTGTCAGTTATTTCGTTTAATTTTTAATAAATCACTGATTACTGTTATTTTTCATTGTGTGCAAGAGTGGGTACAACTGAGAAACTAAAACAAAAGGCAGAATTTTCATAATTAAAGTTATGAAAACCATAAGCTTATTTTTGTTTTGCAAGAGGCATGGTATTTTTTGACTTTATTGGTTGGTTGGGTTGGGTTTTATTGATTTTTTTTACAGAAAAGAATGTATTAACAGTGATATCAAAGTATTTTTTCCAATATTTTTGAAAGATGTATACATTTATATATAACTGCATACACACATACTTTTGTATGTTTGTCATTCTGATGCAAAAGACAAAAAGCCCCTAGTATGAACTTCATGCAAATAGAATTACAGCAAATGTTTTATATTACAGTCATATAAGAAAGTATGCTATTATGTAAAATAAAACTTAGAAGATATTAAAGTGCATCTTTAAAAAAGATAATTTAAAAATAATTTTTAAAAATTATTTGTTTTCTTCTGTTAGTTTATAGGTTGAGTAGTTCTTCAAAGAAAGCATGAGGCTTTTTTTGTCAAGTCTGTGTGAAGATTGCAATGAATGTAAATAGTAAAATGAAATAATAGCTGAAGGAGTCTGCCAACCTCTTTTTTTTTCTCTTTTTTTTTCTTCTGAGTATTTTATACAGTATCTCACCTTTATATATTAATATAATTAAAGTATGGATGTCAGCTCCTGCTTTGGGCCTTACTTGGCCTTTATAAACTAGCTTGACTTTTGAAATTTGTAAGTATGACTAAAAATTAAGTATAATTTTAAAAACAATGTTAAATATGTTTTTTTCTAGGCTGCTGTCTTCCTTTTGCTCCTGAAGGTAATGTAAGAGGGAAGCTGTTTGGTGTTTCTTTAGAATGTATTTATGGAAAAGAATTGTTCTTTATTCTCACAGCAGACTTCCTTGTAAGCATCTGAAAAATATAAAGAATTTTTAAATATGGAGCGTATGCTTAAGTCTGTTGCATACAGCTCCATCCGTGCTCGTACATTACAGGGGTAGTTTAATCACCCATAAGAAATTACTAGCGTCTGTGTTCGTGAAGCATGACATTTCAATTGCACAGCCAATAAAAGAATTACATCAAGAGGGCTGAAATGATTTACTGTATGGAAAGCCACAAGACCAAGGTTACCATGGTGAACTACCTTTCTGTGTATACAAGGTCAAGTGAGAGTGACCTGTCAGTGGACAACCTTCAGTGCTAACAGAGTAATATATTGCACAAACAATGGTGTGTTGATCAGCTTCTTAAATAATTACATTTTCATATTAGATATTTTTTCATTGCTGAATTTTTTACATGTGGACAATAAGGATTACAGAAATCTTCATTTTATGTTTCAATAATAGCAGTTTAACAACATTAGATGAAGACCTGTGTTTAGGAAATTTATATGAATTGTAGTTGCAATGTTTCTTTGGATATGTTTAGAGGTTAAAAAAAGCTTACCAAGGGTTTTCAGATATTTAATCTAGTCTGCATCAGATGCTAGTTGATGCTTTTCTTATTTTCTGACTCTGCATTATTGTATATTGCAGAATTCATCTTTCAGTTCTGATGGGGCTGGAGATAGGGAAGCAGGGAGCATTGAAAATAGTCTGTGTACAAATATTGTCAAAGAAAACACACAATTATAATTAAAATGTTCAGAAAAAAATCTGAAAAGCAGGGAGTTCATCTAACAGTTCTCTGAAAAATATTTTGTTGATGCATAAAATGAGAACTATACTAATAAATGTCTCTTGAATTACATATGCTGTAAGAAAATGAAACCCTTTGGGTTATGAATCTTGGATTTAAAGAGGCAATCATCAAATATTTAAGATGAAAATGCAGTAACACATGCTAGCTGTCATGTGTAAGTTTGGTGAATGTTATGACAAGGTTTTTAAAACATTCATAGTCAGAGTATTTTTATAAGAATGTTCATTAATTCAAACAGACATTCATATCTGGCAACCTGCATTACAATTGAGATTTCTAGATGCATGAGAAATCTTGGTAAAGCCAAGAAAATATGGGTGAAATATATAGCAATCATGTTTAAATTATACATTATAAGGCATACCTATCGGTATGTTGTCATATTATGCATTAAATTTAGTGCATAAATCAGGTCGTTATAATTCTGATGTCACCAAAAGGCACAAAATATGACAAACAGGACTAGGCATGTAGATATTATCATACTCAATAATTCAACGAACATTTCTTTTATGTAAATTAACTCCTGTTAATAAAAATTACACTCATTTATTTTACTACTTCGTGTGATAATTAAAAAAATGTCCATTTTCCTGAAAATCGTTACAAAAATGTGCATAATGCATTTGTTTAATATCTCTATAAACAAGATCTTACCATCAGATTAGTTTTAGAAATGAAAGCGTTATTGATTTCTATAATAATTTCATAATACTGTTACATTGCAGTGCTGAAACTGCTAATCTCGTTTCTGTGGAGAACTCTATGCATTTAAAGCAGTGCTTGAACTCTCACATACAGCATATAAACAATATTAATTTGATCCAGGCTGCTATTGTTGAATCTGCAGAAAAAAAACCTATCAAAACATTGAGAATGGAAGAGGGAGTGTTTTTTTTAACTGCAGCTTTTAATGCAATGAACACAACTATCTGTTAGAACAATGTTGTATTACAGTGGTTTTTTTCAATAAATTCAAGCATATTGAGTGGTAATATGCCAAAATTTCAATATGGTTTCACTCTTCTACTGTGTATTTGAAATATGTACCAACTGGAAAAATGTTTAGCGCTGTGATCTTAATAAATTCCTGAATTGTCTATGATTATGAGGCATCTGTAATAGAAGATACCATATATCACCTGGCCTTGTATCTATTTCCCATTAAAAAAAAAAAAGACAGGAAGCTTTTAAGAATTTTTTCTCTCTTTTTTTTTTCGTTTTTTTTTCCTTTTTTGCTCCTTACAGTAATTAATAGGTGCAGATTTTCTTAAGACATAAGTTTGTGATCTTACAAAACAACATAAGAGAGGAGGGATTATGTGTGGGGAAAAGATTCAAGGCAAGTTCTACCTCATGCTAAGGAGAACAAAACAGAGCTGAAAACATTTGTCTAAGGTCTCCTAATCGAGTTAGTGAGCCAAATCATGCCAAACCTGTGGACAACTTGATAAAATACAGCTCACAGGGAAGGTGAAATTTTAGAACCTAACCCGCTTCCACACTACATCACTAGATCCAATAAGGCCCTTGGCAGGAAATAAAATACTTTTTGTCTTCTGATCTTTATTAAGAGTAACTAAATAAGTACTTTAAGATACCAGGCTAACATGAAGTTGAATATGTTGCTGTGAATGGTGGTCCCAACTGAGCATCATGTCAGAGCACATCTATTCCGTTGATTGTGAGTGGCAGGTGGCTAGAGCCACTTCTTAGCTCTGTAAAGTGGTAGAAATCAACAAAGGTCTTGTTGCTGTGCACAGAGAAACAGCAATTGATCCTGAAGTGCATTTTCCAGATCTCCCAGAATGTTATAGGAGCAAACATTGAAAACTGCAGAGCACATACTGGTGAAAACTCTTCCATTTACCTGCAGGACACTTCACACAAAATTCCTTTACTTTATAAAGGAGACCCAGTTAGACTGCCTACTATATGATGACCAGATCATGATATTACTAGGACTGTTGTCAGATCATGCATAGACTGACAAGCAATATTATATTTTGAATGGTACATAGAGACTTAAAAACCAGAAACTAAAACTATGCAGTGGATGAAAGTGGATAAAATAAATGGAGCTATATTTGATGATCAGAAAACCATAGGCTACATGGCATTAGTCACGCCTACAATGAATATGTACAATGTAAAGATCAAGCCTAGGTTACATGTGTAATATGTTCTTTAAAAAATTAAAAATTCACCAGAGAAAATTAGCACAGTAAAGCAGTCATGCCAACCTTCAGAAAGTTAGACCACGTTTTAGTGCTCTAGAATATCAAGTCTTTAGAATCAGTCTGAATTTTTAGACTCCTTTGCTTACTAAGGGTAAGCTACCGGCTATTGACTACTTTAGACAATAAAGTACGCTCTGGAAACTTTCTGGAGGTATTCTCATTTCTTTGTTCAATATATATCATGGCTTTTCTCCTGTCTTTGTTACTTTAAACTGCACCTTGCCATGGCACTTCAATAGTCCATGTAACTGACTGAAGATTAGGAAAAAAAGAATTGTTTTTTTTAATGATTGTGGACCAGAGCAGTAAAATAATCTGTAAATTCATGGTGATTTTGTTTCAGGTGTCAGATTTCCAACTGAAGAACTGAGTATGGCCAAATATATGTATTAAATTAACAAAATTTTAGTATCCCTTGTTAGCAAAAGTTTTGCCTTTTCATTCCACTCTTTTTTGCTTTAAATTACACAAAGGTATTAAAGGTCAGATGAACCATAAAGATAAAAGAACATCAAAGTCACTGAACACTCTTGTTTTCCTCTTTATACAACAGTGCTCTAAATAATCTATTTAGGTATCTGTATTAAACTGAGAAGGGTGTGATACTAAGCAGATAAGATTCAAATGAAAGGGTTTTTTGGCCACTGAATCATTTAGAAGAATATATGAAGGTGAAGCCTTGTGTACTGGAAAGGGAATGTTCACTTTGCATTAAAAATGATTAGCAGCAGTGTGATGCAGTTCAGATTATTAGCTATTGATTCTTTTTTTTGCATTCAGAAGACATTCAAAATACAACCAATAATATTCAGAACAATATCTGTTCTTATAAAATACTTTCTCAACAATTTAATATCTGTGAGGCTATTGAAATACACATTGGTGTCCTGTTCCATACATGAATTTGGGACCATATTTTTCCAGAAGGACTGCTCTTTTTGGAACTTATCTTTTTTTCCTGCAATTTCTCAGATTTGACTTCCCTTTCAAGACTATGAAAAGAGTAGGGCTTTAGTTCAGTTTTTACTATTTCTTATGGTTTACTTCACTAGTTGACTGCCCGTGCAGTAGAAGCTGTGACTTTTCAGTCTGGCAAAATATCTTTCTGTGGATTTGTTTGGTCCAGTTCATACTCTCACGATGATTTTGTTCAGGATGTAGTAGCTATTGTAGACCTGTGTTTAGGATTTATACTAAAACCAATGTCAGTAATGCAGATATGTATTCATTATTGCTGAGCAGTTCTTACACAGTGTTGAGGCCTTTTCTGATTCTCACCCCATCCCACCAGCGAGGAGGCTGGGAATGCACAAGGAGTGGAAAGGGGACACAGCTGGGATAGCTGACCCCAACTGACCAAAGGGTTATTCCATACCATACAGAAAAATGTATAGGAAGAAGAAGGAAGGGAAGGAACTCTCTTTGGTAAGGTAATTACATTTTACACTGAAATGCATACAAACATTTTGTGCTGGTGGAAAAGAAAAAAACCACAGGAACAGGCAGTAACCTTTGCAGGAGAGACTGTAAGAACAAATTAAATTAAGGAACAAATACAAAAACATAAGTGAACAAAATCAGTGTTTTAAGCTGGAAATAAATCTTTATTTCCTCTCCTTGGGGCTGCATAAGTTGAATACGTACCCATGTAGAGAAGGAAAGGAAAGAGAAGGAAGAATCATTGTACACTAAGCATCTTCTGCAACCTATTAACAAGTGCTAAAGGTATAAGAGATCTCCTGAGCCTCTTGAGATACACATAGCATGGAACATGGGAAGAAGATGGTTACAAATATTTCACAGTAATGTATTTAAAGATGGCATCATCTATATTTAGGGAAAGACTGAACTTGAATATAGTAATATTCTTAAATATTCTAAACATTTTCATAAGATATTAAATAAAACTTCTGGGAAGTGTCAATTTTCTGAAGGCATTTTCTCTCTTATAATCCTTCTGCCTTTTTGTGATCTCTAAGTTTTTCTATGATTACAGATGTTTTACTACAGATCTGCTGAATTGATACTGCTAGTTCATGTAACAGTAATACTTCTTACAGCTTCCCAGGATTTGGCAAAGACTTCTGAATAAGTGTTTTTAAATAAATGTGTATGCACTTTATAAAGTATATTTAGTGGATAGATGTTGCAACCTATAACAGCATTTAATACTTACCATAACAGTCTTTAAATGTGACTGTTGTCATAATTTTTATTATGGAAAAGGAACTTTAAATTTAAAAAAAAAACTGTCCAGATGGACTTTCTCATTTTGAATTCTCTTCCTTGAAAAACTGCAGATGCGTGATCACAATTTGACAGTGCTGCATTATGGATTAGCTAGTGAAGGGGACTGTACGTTGAGCTCTGCAGTCAGCTCATTGACCTCCTTGAAGTCCAAGCATAAAATCTCTGTGACACCAACACTGCTGCCCAGCTCATGTTTAAGTGGTGCAGCTAATCAAGTCTTTGAAAGAATAGTTTTTTTTTAAATTCTGAAAGACATGGACATTGAATTCTGCTAAAAATAATTTTATAAGTAAGGATATGTTTTTTAATTCCTAGGGCTATGAAGAAAATAATCAAGCAGCACTAATTATTTTTTTTGCTACTGTATAAACAAAGTCCTTTTCTATATATTAATGAATTAATTCTATATTCATAATCACCAATGACCAATATGTGAAGTATTAACTTGATGCAGTTCAAAATGTTTAAGTGAGTAAAGATACCTGAACGGTTAAGCCTCTGAAATACTTTTAATAGAATAATATATACTGTACCTAAAATAAAAGTAATTTGTGCAATAAATTATTGAAACATATGAACTACTTGAATATTTTGGGGAAGGAAGATTGACAAAATTCTAGAAAAACATTTAATTCTAAGTATAGATTCAAGGTCTACTGAAATGCAGATTTTACATTTCCAAAGATGACTCTGTGCATAGAGTAGGAACGTATTGTTTTGCTGGCACAGATTTAGGAAGGAGCCTGTATCTTTCCGACTCTCCTCTGTTAGCACACCCTGATTGCATGACATAATAGCACTAATATGATGCAGAGGGTCCTTCTGCTTAAATTCCTGTCTACAGGAGATGAATCAACTTAGGAATATGCTACATACAAGTACCAATTAAAAAATCATAATTTGTAAAAGTAAACTTCAGATAGAAGCAGTTTGAAGCTATACATTTAGAAAGGTAAGGAATTTGTAAAATGACTGTAGATAAGTGGCTTGTCTATCTAGTATGCTTGTAAAGAAGAGACGAATTTAGAATAGGAGAAATGAAGCAAACTGTAGCCTAAAGAAAATGGCACTTTCCATAGACCCTTGAATGGCTGAAATATATTTTATCCCCGTTCAAGTACCTTTTCTATTTAATTTATGTCCCTTCTTTGTTCAACTTTTCCACACCCTAAATGTCAGTTTTCCTTAGGTATACCTTTTACCTTCTAATTTCTCCCTGAATCTCTGTGTTTACATATCTGTCTTTAAGTCTGTGAATGCTAGTTCTTTTTCTAGCCTTGTCTTCCGCCTCCTTTTTTTCATTGGTACTTGCTTTGCAACCCAGGTGACCATGCCTTTCATCACATTATTTCTACACCAAATGCTTTGGTTGCCCTTAGTGCTCATCTTTATACAGACATTCACAGATCCCCATGTATTTGTTCATAAAAATGAGGAAAAGCAGTTGGTGAGAAGTTCATCAACATCAAAGATTGAAATTCCTGCAGTAGTAGAATTGAACTTTTACAGAATTGATTGATTGATTGATTGATTGAGTCAGTTAGTTAGTTAGTTAGTTAGTTAGTTAGCTAGCTAGCTAGCTGGTTAGTTAGCTAGTTGGTTGGTTGGTTTAATTGGTTCATTTCACATCTTTCCCTGGCTTATAACCATAATTTTTTTTACATTTAGTATTAAACAGTAATGGATCAGGATTCATTTTGCGGGCAGGTCCAGTTCAAAATATTGAAACCAATAAGTAAACTAGGTCCTATTTCATCTCATGTTAGTTTAGCTAGTTTGTATTTTGGGATTCACCCTATATTAGCAGTAAAATGCACAAAATGAAAACGCATTGATGAACAGTAGAGGTTAAATGAGGATTTATCTCACATACTTGAGCTATTTTCTTTTTCTTTAATAGTTCTTTCAATCTGCACATCTTTATGTTCCAGAATATATAGTTTTGAAAAACACACCTGGATTTACAGCTCATCTTTTAAATCTATGTTTCTTTCTTAGAAAAAGTTTATTTGAATTACCTTGCTGGCACTTTGTCCTTAAGCAGTTCAGATATGATTACCCACAGTGACATGCTTACTGCATTCCCATATACAGAATGACTTTCAGCCTAAGAAATACTTGTAAGACTGCTACTACCAAAACCAAAATGATCAATTGTTTTAAACTCATCCAGTTTTCAGCTTCATTTCTTTCTTCAAATCAGCTGAGGGATATTTCTGTGTTACCAGAAGATGCCATTTCAGTTTGTATCTTAAAATACACTTTGTCCCCAGATGATGTTGTAAAATGAATTGCATTCAGGCAGAGGCTTCTCAAGCACAACTGCTTCATTTAACAGCAGCATATAAGCGTTCAACTCCCAATCCCTGGAGTTCTCCTTTGTTAACAGTTGTAGCATCAGACTTAAAACGGCAATGTGTTTTGGAGAAAGCAGTTTTTCTGAGCCAATTAACTTATATTGTGAACTATACAATATAACACTTTTTTTTCAGTTTTAAATATAGCAAACCAGAAACCTAAAGAAATCGAAAAAGTCTATTGTTGACTTCTCAGATAAGAATAAAAGATAAATTCAGGGTTTCTCTGAGACCTTGGGTAATTTCAATTGGATCAGGAATTCCTGACCTAATCTGTTTATCTTCAAGAATTTTCTAACAAGATTAATCACACTTAAGCTTTCAAATGCTAGAACAGGGACAGAAAATTCCATATTGATTCAAAATTCTGTGAAATTCTATCATTATAAAAATCTTAATGTAAAGACTAAGAAGAGATATACTGTGCACTAAATTTAAAAAAACCCCAACAAACTATGGAGTAAACTTCATATTTTATCTGAGTGCTTTCCAGATATTCAGGGATAATATTACACAAGATCCCTCTCATCTAGGGATATCTTGTCAGAGTTTATTGTTAAGGAAGGAAGATTAATTACATCCACAAAAAACCGAAACTCCAGGAAGTGAATTCTGATTCTCTGTGTTAAGAGGACCAGTGTTTTCTCCTGGAGTTGGCTGGATTTGCAATGCAGTGTACCCCCAGGATTGTGTAACCTCCTCATTTTGTTCTGTTTTCTGCAAACTCATTTTTCTTTCATTCTCTGTCCTGAGGAGACCCAAGGAAGAACTCAACTGTGCTAACTGAAGTCAACTACACCAGACATTGATTAGGGGTTTACTCTCAGTTTGTTTTGAGATAATAGGAAATAGCTGATGAAGACAGATTGAAAGAAGACACTCACTGGATCAAGAAAACAGCCTCCCCGGAAAACTGGAAGAAGATGACAATCAAGATTTTTAAAAAAATATCAATAGTTCTTTACATTGGTAATGTTACTACTATCATCTGGTATTGGACATTATCTCCTTTATGAAAGTGTGTTGCGAAAGGATACATGCACGTATACTTCATAACTTTTCAGCCAATTGTTCAGTTTGGTTGTGTCATGCATCCAGTGGAATTTGCATAGGTGGCTGATCATCTTTAAGTTTTTACTAATTTATAGCTGTTAGAAAAAACCAAACAAATAAAAAAAAATCAGTACCATCCATGGGCTTTTATGTTCTGGTAAATTGCATTTTTACGTTCTAATGAGGGAAACAAACAAACAAAACTGTCAACTTATTTCAGTGGGTTTTGTTTGTTTATTTTTAGAGGAATCCCAGAATATAATGATGAACAAACAGACAGAGTTATTTTCAATGCTTCTCTTCAGGGGTTTGTTTTGGCACCTGTTTTGTTAAATTTCCATTCCATCACTAAAGGCTGGAAAACTTAATTTTTCTATTACTCATTGAGGGTATGTTCAGATGTTATGTAGAAATCTTTCTGGTTTTTATAAGAAGACTGCACTATTTAATTTACTTCTTATAGTGGTGGAGGCCACTGATGTTTCCTATGTTTCTAAACCTTTGGAATATTTAAATCTATACACCTCACAAGAGTCTTCTTCCATGGTCAGATATTGCTTTTAAAGGAGAATTAATTTAGCAAACTATTTTAAATATAAGAGAACTAAAACTTTGTATCTTCCCATTAATGGTCAAGATGTTAAACCAAAATTCTATCTAGTGAGACTAAAAACTAACACTGAATAAAAAATTGAGAATATAAAAACAGTAAAGAGAAAAGTGAAAGGATATAGAAAAAAAACCCCACAAACACCCCTCCTCCCCACCACCACAGACAATAAACCCCTATGAAATATTTATGACTGTTTTATAGCTCTTTATCTCCAAAATATCTTTTTTTTTATATATTTGGTTCTATTCAGCAGGTGTCATTACAATTTCAGATCTTTCTTTAGTATTTTTTCCACAGTTAGTTTTCAGAAATACATCAAAAATAATTACCCACAAACACTGATTTATAAAGATGTGACTTGATGCTCATCCAAACAAGTGGTGAATAAGGAGATTAATAGCTTAATACCCTACACACTTTCACATCTGTAGAAGGCCAAGCCTCTTGGTGTGAAGTTGAATGTCCAGAGTCAAATTACATGTCTTTACAGATCACAGAGTTTGTCGAAGTGACTGGAGAGTCAATAGTCATTAGAGCTTCTATGCCTGTAGAAAAGTTCCATTCTGCCAAATGTAGTTGCTCAATTGAGCTATTGGCCAACAATCACAATTAAAAGGTGCATCTGCACAGGATAGATGTGAACAGTGTCTCCTATGCTAACAAAAATAGAGAAAAGTTTCTTGCAGATCAGTTTATACCTTTGTGCTCTGCTGTCTTTCCTTTTCTGTTTAGTTCCCGCAATTTTGAGTCATCTGCCTAACTTGATAGTGTCTTCTTTTTTTCTCATCCTGCAGTCCAGATATTTTTGAGTATTTTTAAATTGTTTGTCTTTAGAGACCCGATGGTCTGGTGGAACTTAAAATTAGAAATGTATATATTAATGATTGTCCTTTTAAAATATTAAGTACCATTTGTTTCTTCCTGTACCTATAAAAATTGCTTTCTTCTTTTCATTACTACTGCTAAGACATGGAAAATTTCAACTATATGAAGGATGACCTTTCTTGTTTTCTTCTAATGTAGCCAAAATGTATCTCCCTTTGTCTGTAACAATTAAACTAAACTTCCAGTTTTCATTCCTAAGCTTGAGACCTCTCAAATACATATTTATCTTTCATATGTTCAAAGTCAAGAACATTATTGATATACAAAGGTCCAGAGACATCAGAAAATTTCATGTGCTGTTCATTCCACAAGTTTATAATTTTACAAATTTTACAAATTTAGCTATTTCTACTTAATAGATGTTCAAAAGGATAGGGGTCTGAATGGCTTTGCTATGAAACAGCTGAAACGAATTCCCCTAATAGAATCAGGGCATACTCCACAGAAATCAGGCTTGCAATGTTGGGAAACTTTCTCTTAATTTTCTGTTATACCATCACTGAATGCAATATTATTTTGGATTGTGGAAGGCAAATATGGTTCTAAATTCGCTGATTGTGCTCTAAGTGCTCCAACATTGCTCTGGTAGGTTGTTGACAAAGCATTTTCTTAAAGTTATTTAAAGTGTGAATGTACATTTAAACTACTAACAGAAGAAAGAGAAAGGATGAGGACAATTCTTGAGATTCTGAGTCAAAAAGTACAAGTTGTCTAGGTACTTTTCTCTTTCAAAGCTCTTATTTTTTTCTAGATTAGTACATTTCTTTAGATGAACAGGAATAGGAATTCTGTTACTTTATATATCTGAATGCTAAGCATAAGCACTTGAAGAGTCCTTTGTGATTGAGAAAAGGAAAGGCTGTCTCCGAGAAGAAAAGTGTGTCATCTCTTTTTTGTGTATATGTGGTCATTTCAAGAGAATTTATTTTTCTTAATTACTGCACATATTATTGAGAAGGTTCAATGTTTTTTGGCTGTTATCTTCAAGCATAATATATGTCTTTGCATTTTGAGAATTATATTATGAGACAGGGTTGCACATGTGGAGTTACGAAGGTGCACTTGTTGCACCTGAACAGTCAAAATGAGCATCTGATTGACTAGTCTGATTGCCTTCTATGTTGGAAGGATTTGTTACATGGGCCCATATAATGTAACTCAACTTAAGCAAGACTTTTAACATCCTTTTCAATTGTATTTTTATTTATTTATAAACTGAGATGAATGGGTTGGATGAATGGGTTGGTAGATGGACTGAAAAATGAGCAGGCGTTTGCACTCTAAAGATAGTAAACTAATGGCTCAGCTTCCAGATGACAACCAGTAAATACTCCTGTCTTTCTTATTCAGTTATTTTCATCAATGATGAAAATAATTCAAGACGTTGAGATACAATGGACCCTCAGCAAATTTACATGACCCAAAATTGGGAAGGGAATGTTAAGTGACACTGGACGAAAAAACACTGAGAAACACGGGCTTAACCAACAGAAACCTACTAAGTTTAGAAGAAGTGCAAAAGTCCTGCACTTAAGACAAAACAAGCCAGTGTACTGGTACAGCCTGGGAACTAGTTGATTTAGTAGCAGCTCTACTGAAAGGAGAAATTACAGTGGCTTGCAAGTCGAATATGAATGGAATGCTGCCATCACAAATAAGGCAAACTGGGCTGCATTGGAAGGAATGTGGAAAATATATCAAAGGAAATTATTGTTCCTTTGTACTTCACACTGAGGGGCCTAACTGGAGTGATTTGTTTGTCTGCCTTACAGTTCAAAAAAGATGTTGAAAAAGTAGAAAGAGTCCAAAAGATGGCTAACAAGAGAGTCTAACAAGGTTAGAGACCTGAAGCACATGGTCTTCAATTACAGATTGCTTAACCTGGTGAGGGAAAAGCTGGAGACCCTTAATAGAAGTGAGTACAATTTGAAGGTACACTACAAGGATGATGTCCTGTTGGGGAAAAGGGTGATATGTAGCAAGAGGGTTTTTCCGTGTCTCCGCGGCCAGCCCTGACGTGACCCCGGCTTTGGGCTCCTAGTCACAATGTGCGTCTTTCTCATAGAGATACCGCCATGTGCTAAGGTTAAAAGCAAGAATGGTCAGACAATTTTATTGAGGGGGTAAACATCTTATATAGGGTTTTGAAGGGTACACGTGAACTTGGGCGGCTTTGGATAGGCTGAGGATCTTTGTTCACGTGGTAGAAGGGTTCTCCCATTGGCTGGGAGGCAGCTTGCATGTGGTGTTCACGCAGCGAGCATCAGACCCTGGCACCAATGGGTCTGGCCCACTTGCCTGCTCTGGGGTTGTTTACTACCTTGTTGGTTGCCCCAAGGTCACCCTGACCTTGCCAGCCTGTCAGCTCCTGACGGAGGTCGAGCAAGGGCAGGGGCCAAACCTCTCCTTCACTGTCCTTAGTACTGACACTTGGTATATTAAAAGGCAAAAGCCCCAAGTTTCAACTTCAGCATTGACATTAGAAAGAGTGTTTTACCAGAAGGGTCATGCAGGACTGGAACACTTTATGAAGCTGAGTGATGGAATCTTTATTGATGGAGAGTTTTTTCAAACTTTTCTAGATAAAGCCAAAGTGTACTCAACCTAGTACTGATTGTGGTCCTACTTTGAATGATATGTTCAGTTATGTAACCTATAGACATCCCTTGTAATCAACAGTTCTGTTATTCTGTGCCTTGTACTAGTGGATACTAGCATACTTCAGCTATCCTTGTACTTCACATGGGATGAAAAAAATACAGTTAGAGTCTGTGTCCACTATGTTTGATACATATGTCGACATAATAGTATAAGAATTCAATGGTTAATTAAATATTTTCATTTCTTCCAGTGACCATCTGAAGATTTAAATATTGAGACAAGAAAAGCTTTATTGTCATAATCCCTAAACAGAAGGAAGAAACATGTATTGTTATCTTCATTCTCTGGGATTGCTAACAATGTTTGTATAAATTAAAAACTGTTAATAGCAGAACACTATAACTGATTAGCTTCTGTATGTTTACAGCTCTCTTTAATTGTTTAAAAATGTCATTTGTCAGCCTCATGTTCTATTGACAATGTTATCGATTTATCTGATTTGGGCTTTGTCTTGTCTCTCGTACATAAAATTCACATATGCAGTTCAAATGGGAAATGACTCTATTGATTTCCTTAACTTGAGCCCAAATGCTAAAGATTTTTGGATAAGCTTTCTCATTATTTAAGCCAAAATCAATAAGAGAGAGCATCTTTTAATGAAAGAGCAGTTTGAGCAACGTACTTCAGAAATGGGGTCCTGTTCATCCTTTGCTTTACAAATCGATCTCTTTGGTTCCTTAAGTGAGGTCCAATTGGTTGACATTGTGGTTTGTCTTTGTGTGTAAACTTGCAGCTTCAGAAAGGAGAAGATGAGCTACTGAGACAGCAGAAGAAAACACTTTCTCTGCAACAGAAAAAGGATGATCTTGTTGAGGTACCACACTATATTTTAAGTGTTCTGTAAAATTCTTGCATTTTATAGCCATTTTAAAACTATATAATTTATGAGGAAAATAATATCTTTTTCAGTCCTATCTCTTTGTCTATTATAAACCCTTTGTGTATTGTTATTATACTCTTCAAAAATATTACAGACTTAAATGATACAAGTGGTAAATTTGGAAGTCACCTTCTTTTGTGATTTTTTGTATAAAATACTATCACAGACTGCAATCCCATCACATTTCTTTGTTAACCTGTTAATTTGTTCTGATTTTATTTCATTGTTATCCTCAAGAAATTAGACTTAGTGGCTCCAGACTAAGCTGTATAAAATGAAATCTGAGTTAAAAAATAGAGAGTTATGGAATGAACTGAGTATATCCAGCTAGTTATATGGACAGGCCAAATGTTCAGGTACTGTACTAAGATATCATTAACTGCCCTGAACTACATAAATTAAGCTGATTATGCCTTCACTTAATTAACTGAGAATGACCTATTGATGTATAGGCAGAGCTAGATAGAGAGTACATGTTGCACTGTACTAAATTTATAGGTTTTCAATTAGTTCTATTAATGACTGAGACTACTTAGAAAAGGAGCTTACTTTTATGTTTCGTAGCAGATTTTTAGATCGAGAAGTTATTTGGTAGTGTTCAGTTGTATACTCTAGAATGATTTAAAAAAGGGTCAAGTGAAAATTGTTTATTCATCTATACTCATAGCTGATTAACATCTATACAATATTTGTCTTTGAAACTGCTGCTATGAGTTAAGTATTGATTAATGATCTCCAAAACATTCGTAATCTGCAAACTTTAGTAATAATAATTTTAGAACTAATAAGATCAGATTATTTGTTTAAAAGAAAATTTTAGAGAAATGCAAGGAAAATCTTAACAAAAATCTGTTCATTTTATTATAAACAGAGATAGAGATTTTCTTTCAAGTAAAAGTACTTCGACTGTTTTTAGTTAAGCTTCATACAACAACTAATAGTGATTTATTAAATGTATTAAATAATCTTGGTAATATATTTACAGATTTTTTCAAAGTAAAATAGGAATTTGTCTAAGGTAGGGATTTTTATTATGCAGAATGATGGAGTCAATTAGAATTTAGTTACAAATCAACTTCCACTCCAGACATTGTTTTAAAAAAATCACACAGAAACCAAAGACAGGAAAAAATATAGCTGTTAATTAGTAATACTACTACAAATTCTGAAGAAAAGTAAGTTTAAAAATATTAGGATGTAATAGTAGTAGAACTGTTACATCAGGCTGATGATTTTTCTGTAAAGTTTCTATTTTAAAGAAGATGTATTTCAAGCATAAAGAAAATAATAAAACATCCTAGAGATAAGGTTGTTTACTAATATTCCAAGAAAAATAAATCAGCACATATACTCAGCAAAAAATACTGAATAGTCATGTCTGAGTCCCTGAACAAAGTTTTCTTTAACTCATCCTTAAGTAAAAATTTTTGAGGGTAAAGTACTTGCTATACAGAAAGCAGTTGATCAAGGTACATGTCTATGACCAAAGGTAATGTAAATTCTGCATTTTTTCAAAAAATGGTACACTGAGTGGAAGGACCTGTATAGTCTTATTCTGGGACTAGGTTGTTTTCTTTATTGGTGTAGTTCTCTTCAAGCTTATAAAAAAATTAAATGTTGTCTGTACACAGATTTCAGTATGCAATTGTGGGATTTTTAAGTTTAATTTTCAGCTTTTCAAATGGCAATGATTCTTTGATTTAAAATTTCCATCTTGATGCATGGCCAACTACCTTAGTCCACAGCGTTCATCTAAGGTTTTATGGCTAAATCTGACCTTTGTTATTCAGCTATCACCTTATTGAAATATTTCCTGAGGTTTTCCCAATCTATGTTGAAGTTGACTACATTGTGCACATATGCAGCACTTACTCTTCCTTCAAATGTAGTCCATCAGCCTTTGGTATGTACTGGTCATACATGGAACACAAAACACATCAGGGTAAATTGATCCAGGTCCTTGACTTCACTACAGGTAGACTACAGCAGCAGCACCATCATCTGGTGCTCATCTGCTGTCCAGCTGCTTTGACCGTCATTGACCAACCAAGCCAAGTCTCTCTTCTGCCCCCTTTATTGACACACGTATTAGCACATACAACTTATTACTTTCCTATATGATAATTTCCATATGTTATGTTGACTTGTTTACTAGTTCATTCAATGTGTTATTGATAAATAGCTTGTGAGTTTCACCACTCACCTAACATCTGTTTGTTTCTCAGTGTATCTCCATTCTCCACTAGTTAATTTATATTAGCTTCTTCAGATCTTCCCCTCTTAGCCCATTTCTTTCCTCTTTCTGTCTTTATCCTCCCCGTTAACATTTACCCAGGCCTTCACCTTTTTTTCTCTATCCTAGCTGTCATTGCCATTTCTAATTATCTGACTCATTTTTTAAGCCTCATATCTACCATTTAGATATTTTTCATCAGGAGGCCTTACTCTGTGGATTCTTCATACATAGGATGGTCAGAAATTACACTTTTCTGCTACACAGTTTTCTCTCCCTTTTCTCTTTTCATTGATTTCAGCAGTTCATTCCTCTCACCCATCTTGATTGTTTTCTCTGGCATCACAACCTCTCAACCATCTGCTCACAGCATTAAGTTATATACAGTTTACTTCCTTAACTTCTTTTCTCAGTTGTCTGAGAAATCTCTACAAATACTTTTTCCTTTTCTCCTTTACTATCATAATCTCACTGAGCACACATTTCCAACTAAAAAAATAAGAGCATTTACTTATTCCATCATTTCAACCACGCCACTTTTTATTCTTCTCATCTTATTTCTCATGAAATTATTTTTTTTATTAACCTTCATGGGTTTTTCTCATTTCTGACATTTGCTATTTGCTATGTCACAGTCTATGTCACATATTTTGAATTCCTCATTTTTCAGTGATGTCAGAGTGAAATTTCTTTTTCTTCTCCTTCATTGGCTGTATTTTTGCTTTCTTCCATTACAATCCTGAAGCACAATGTATTCTTCTTGGATTCATATTTTTCTTAAACTTGTTCCTCTTAGTCCATCTTATGGTGATCTTTAAACAAACTGACCAGCCAGTGACTGCTAAATTTTGCATCAGTGGTAGAATGCTGATGATGGAGTCTTTCCTCTCCTTCTTATCTCCCTGACAATAATCCAGACCTTTGTACAGTGTGTAACATCAAGTTTTACAGTTTACATATTCATGTTGTCATATTTTAATTACAGTGTTCAGTTCTCTCTTCTTCCTGTTTATCACATTCATGTACGATTAACTTCAAATTGCATTACACATTAATTAGGTCAGGAATCATGCCTTCTTTCATGATTTTTTTTTAAATTGGTCCAGCATAAAAGGCTGCATATTTATTTACAAATGAAACAGTAGTAGAGTCTGCTGCTTGTAGGGATTCTCATGCTGTCTGTGTTCCCCCAAATAATTCTCCTGGTTCAGGAGTTTGTATAGACATAGGCTCATTTACAATAGGTAGTCCACACAGATGCTGTCTGATCCATGATCATTGGCCTCAGTGACAAAGACTAGTATTCAGCACATTTAATTTACTGGCATGGATGCAGCCTCTCTTAATCCTGATTGACTTCTGATTGCTGCCTTTGCACAAAAAAATAGTATTTCCTCTAATAATTACATTAATTTAGGCTAAGAGAAGATGAAATGGAATTTGTAGTATTTTCATAAACTGAGAATAGATCTGGCCATAGGTCATCTTAAATGATTAAGAAGTTTTGATCTGTGTAGGACAACACGTAGCATACATTTTTCAGAGAATGATACATAATTATTTCTGCCTAGGTATTTGCGTGCCTATCATAAAAGGAGGACTGCTGCAATTTTGCAGTACGGTTCTGACATGTAAATTAAAGTCATTAGAATTCTGTCATTGTCCATGAAGGATATTTAAGCATCACAGGCACTGGTAGGTATTGGCATTCATACTGAATGACAAACATATTATTTCCTCATTCAAAAAAACTTCAGTGCTGTATCCCCCTGCTGCCTAGGTTGAAGTTCTTGGACTGCAGATTTCTCAGAGTCACAATAAAGAAACTGAGCTCTGAGGGTTACAGGTCGTTACATCTGTTATCTGTTCCAGAATGTTTATCTCAGTTAAGTGAGAGGTAAGGAAATACGAGAAAGAAAAAATGTGGCAAAGGAAATTTTTGTGCCCCTTACTTTAATACTTTTTTCTTCAGCTTTTTGTCCTTATATCTTACTTTCTTCCCACAGACAGATGTGTTGCCATGTATATTACCCTTTTGTCACTGCATTTCTCTCTGAAAACCTTTCTCTGTAATTTTAGGTAGATACTCTTCAGCCCAGAGTTTGACTGCAGTGAAATTACCAATAACACACCCATCTTTTTCCTAATCTCCCTTTGGAACAGTTGCTTCATCTCTGAAATGCCTAAGGCATCAGTTTATGCATTTCTACTCAACAAACTCTTTATTTCTCTATGCCTGTTTTCTTTACAGTATCCTTTTTTAGTTAATATATTTTTCAAGCACTTTTCTTAAATGAGGTAATGCAGGTATAGTTGGACTTTAGTCCTAATGGGTCCATATGATTTCTTCTCAGATAATGAACAGTTTGTCTGGTATGTTTGCCCTCAGATATGCTGAAAAATGTTCTCCTAGATTTCTCCAACAGGAAACCAAATGAGAAAAACTGCAATAGGTCTATTTTGTGAAGAGCAGACCAAAATTTTATGGTCATTGGAATTCTCAATTTGCATTTCACTGGTGGGTGTTTTTGACTGACCAGTTGTTGAATGCTGTCTTATATAATGATTTTACTTGAATATCATCCTTTGAATGCTTGTGCAACCATATATTTACACTGAGTTTGCACTGCAAGCACATTGAGTTCCGAGTACCCAGTAGTTCTGTCTAATCTTTCAAACCATAAGAAATAGTAAAAGTTAATGAAAAAGTTACTGTCCTAGTTCAGCAGGAGGGACCAGCTAACCCTGTGTGGGGGTGATCAAAGCTGTGTATTCTACCCCTCTATTCATTCCCCAAGGTCAATGGGCCATTAGCGGCAGCTGCCCAGGGAGCCATTATCACCTTCACACCCAGCCTGAGGGGGGCGGAGCTGCTAATGGGCCATCAACAGCTCAACACCCCCTGACTCCCAGAGTTAATCACCCATTGTGTGAGTCCCCGCCCAGGGGGAGGGACTGAGTGCTCCCTGAGGGTACATAAGTGGTGGGTAAGAAGACCTCGGGAACCTCTCGTCGGATCCAGAGCAGCAGCAGGACCTTGACAGGAGGAGATCCCCACTCTCGCCCAGACCACAGCCCTCGCCTGCACCAACAGGTTTTTCTTTTCCTTTTACTCTGGACTTGGGGGAACCACAGGGGTCTCAGCACAAGGGCAAACAAACCCCCTTGGGTTTGTGCCCCAGGACACTGGGTTATACTGCTGGGGTTTTGTGAGTTGAAAGTAATTTCCCTTGTGTGTCAGTGTTGTTATTGTAATATTATTATTAAATTTTAGGTCTGACTTATAATCTCTCTCGTGGTGAGTTCATTTCCCCTGCTGGTTCACCTTTAAACCAGCACATCTTTTGGCGCCCAACGTGGGGCACAAGAGAGAAGTCAAAATTACAATTTCATTTTGTGTATTTGGATACAGAAACTCCCTGACTACCATGTTGCTTGATGTATTCATGTGGATGGTGTATCTGGGCCTGTTCATATTTCGACACATGGGGAACCATGTGCCTATTTTGATGCTCTCTTTAATACCAGGGAGAAGGATCAAAATTGCTTTATTAATATACTATGTTTATGTTGTCATAACATCAGAAGCAATGAATTTCATTGTGAATGTATATTCAGTCTGGTGTGCCTGTCCTGGTTTGGGTTGTTACCTCTGGGGTCTCATTAAAAATAGCACCCAGACTGTGGGGAAAACAGGCGGAGATGGTTACTTCCACCTTTTCACCTCCGCTACAACAATCATTGAAAATATTGAGCTTCCTTTTGATGTTAGGGACAGCATAATCCTACTGTTAGTGCTGTTAGTGTTGCTTTGTCTCCTCTGTACTGTATACACCATGTTTAGGGTCCGAACTGGGCTTTCTAAGGAGACTTGCTGGAGGCCTGCCCTGGGAGCGGATGATGTTGAGTGGCACGGGAAGTGGGAAGATATGGGCCAGTATTTGGAGACCTTCTCTCCCCAAATGATCTGGAAATTCACCCCAGAACAACTGCAGGACCCTGCCAAAATGCTAAGCTATGTGAAAGGAAGATGCTCTGGTAGTCCCAGAGAGGTGCAGCTCACAGCAACCTGCTGGGCCCTTGGCACTGCCTACCGCACACTGCTTGGTGTGGTACAGCATCATCAGGAGGAGGAGAAAAGGAGCAAATCCACAGGCACCATGTCCACCCAAACCACGGCTGAGCCAGAGAGGAAGAGAGATACATCAACCAGCACCATGTCCACCCAGACCATGACTGAGCCAGAGAGGAAGAGAGATACATCAACCAGCACCATGTCCACCCAGACCATGACTGAGCCAGAGAGGAAGAGAGATACATCAATCAGCACCATGTCCACCCAGACCATGACTGAGCCAGAGAGGAAGAGAGATACATCAACCAGCACCATGTCCACCCAGAACATGACTGAGCCAGAGAGGAAGAGAGATACATCAACCAGCACCATGTCCACCCAGACCATGACTGAGCCAGAGAGGAAGAGAGATACATCAACCAGCACCATGTCCACCCAGAACATGACTGAGCCAGAGAGGAAGAGAGATACATCAACCAGCACCATGTCCACCCAGACCATGACTGAGCCAGAGAGGAAGAGAGATACATCAACCAGCACCATGTCCACCCAGAACATGACTGAGCCAGAGAGGAAGAGAGATACATCAACCAGCACCATGTCCACCCAGACCACGACTGAGCCAGAGAGGAAGAGAGATACGTCAACCAGCACCATGTCCACCCAGACCACGACTGAGCCAGAGAGGAAGAGAGATACGTCAACCAGCACCATGTCCACCCAGACCACGGCTGAGCCAGAGAGGAAGAGAGATACGTCAACCAGCACCATGTCCACCCAGACCACGGCTGAGCCAGAGAGGAAGAGAGATACGTCAACCAGCACCATGTCCACCCAGACCACGGCTGAGCCAGAGAGGAAGAGAGATACGTCAACCAGCACCATGTCCACCCAGACCACGGCTGAGCCAGAGAGGAAGAGAGATACGTCAACCAGCACCATGTCCACCCAGACCACGGCTGAGCCAGAGAGGAAGAGAGATACGTCAACCAGCACCATGTCCACCCAGACCACGGCTGAGCCAGAGAGGAAGAGAGATACGTCAACCAGCACCATGTCCACCCAGACCACGGCTGAGCCAGAGAGGAAGAGAGATACGTCAACCAGCACCATGTCCACCCAGACCACGGCTGAGCCAGAGAGGAAGAGAGATACGTCAACCAGCACCATGTCCACCCAGACCACGGCTGAGCCAGAGAGGAAGAGAGATACGTCAACCAGCACCATGTCCACCCAGACCACGGCTGAGCCAGAGAGGAAGAGAGATACGTCAACCAGCACCATGTCCACCCAGACCACGGCTGAGCCAGAGAGGAAGAGAGATACGTCAACCAGCACCATGTCCACCCAGACCACGACTGAGCCAGAGAGGAAGAGAGATACGTCAACCAGCACCATGTCCACCCAGACCACGACTGAGCCAGAGAGGAAGAGAGATACGTCAACCAGCACCATGTCCACCCAGAACACGACTGAGCCAGAGAGGAAGAGAGATACGTCAATCAGCACCATGTCCACCCAGAACACGACTGAGCCAGAGAGGAAGAGAGATACGTCAATCAGCACCATGTCCACCCAGACCACGGCTGAGCCAGAGAGGAAGAGAGATACGTCAATCAGCACCATGTCCACCCAGACCACGGCTGAGCCAGAGAGGAAGAGAGATACGTCAACCAGCACCATGTCCACCCAGACCACGGCTGAGCCAGAGAGGAAGAGAGATACGTCAACCAGCACCATGTCCACCCAGACCACGGCTGAGCCAGAGAGGAAGAGAGATACGTCAACCAGCACCATGTCCACCCAGACCACGACTGAGCCAGAGAGGAAGAGAGATACGTCAACCAGCACCATGTCCACCCAGACCACGACTGAGCCAGAGAGGAAGAGAGATACGTCAACCAGCACCATGTCCACCCAGACCACGACTGAGCCAGAGAGGAAGAGAGATACGTCAACCAGCACCATGTCCACCCAGACCACGACTGAGCCAGAGAGGAAGAGAGATACGTCAACCAGCACCATGTCCACCCAGACCACGACTGAGCCAGAGAGGAAGAGAGATACGTCAACCAGCACCATGTCCACCCAGACCACGACTGAGCCAGAGAGGAAGAGAGATACGTCAACCAGCACCATGTCCACCCAGACCACGACTGAGCCAGAGAGGAAGAGAGATACGTCAACCAGCACCATGTCCACCCAGACCATGACTGAGCCAGAGAGGAAGAGAGATACGTCAACCAGCACCATGTCCACCCAGACCATGACTGAGCCAGAGAGGAAGAGAGATACGTCAACCAGCACCATGTCCACCCAGACCATGACTGAGCCAGAGAGGAAGAGAGATACGTCAACCAGCACCATGTCCACCCAGACCATGACTGAGCCAGAGAGGAAGAGAGATACGTCAACCAGCACCATGTCCACCCAGACCATGACTGAGCCAGAGAGGAAGAGAGATACGTCAACCAGCACCATGTCCACCCAGACCATGACTGAGCCAGAGAGGAAGAGAGATACGTCAACCAGCACCATGTCCACCCAGACCATGACTGAGCCAGAGAGGAAGAGAGATACGTCAACCAGCACCATGTCCACCCAGACCATGACTGAGCCAGAGAGGAAGAGAGATACGTCAACCAGCACCATGTCCACCCAGACCATGACTGAGCCAGAGAGGAAGAGAGATACGACAACCAGCACCATGTCCACCCAGACCATGACTGAGCCAGAGAGGAAGAGAGATACGTCAACCAGCACCATGTCCACCCAGACCATGACTGAGCCAGAGAGGAAGAGAGATACGTCAACCAGCACCATGTCCACCCAGACCATGACTGAGCCAGAGAGGAAGAGAGATACGTCAACCAGCACCATGTCCACCCAGACCATGACTGAGCCAGAGAGGAAGAGAGATACGTCAACCAGCACCATGTCCACCCAGACCATGACTGAGCCAGAGAGGAAGAGAGATACGTCAACCAGCACCATGTCCACCCAGACCATGACTGAGCCAGAGAGGAAGAGAGATACGTCAACCAGCACCATGTCCACCCAGACCATGGCTGAGCCAGAGAGGAAGAGAGATACGTCAACCAGCACCATGTCCACCCAGACCATGGCTGAGCCAGAGAGGAAGAGAGATACGTCAACCAGCACCATGTCCACCCAGACCATGGCTGAGCCAGAGAGGAAGAGAGATACGTCAACCAGCACCATGTCCACCCAGACCATGGCTGAGTCAGAGAGGAAGAGAGATACGTCAACCAGCACCATGTCCACCCAAACCATGGCTGAGTCAGAGAGGAAGAGAGATACGTCAACCAGCACCATGTCCACCCAAACCATGGCTGAGTCAGAGAGGAAGAGAGATACATCAACCAGCACCATGTCCACCCAAACCATGGCTGAGTCAGAGAGGAAGAGAGATACATCAACCAGCACCATGTCCACCCAAACCATGGCTGAGTCAGAGAGAAGAGACACATCAACCAGCACCATGCCCACACAAACCACGGCTGAGCCAGAGAGAAAGGGAAACAAATCAACCAGCACCATGTCCACACAAACCATGGAGGAGCCAGAAGGACAACAGAAACCGATAGCAGTTGCCCCTGTCCAGAAAAGAAAATCAAAGACCAAATCAGTTCGTATAGCGCATGATGAGGAAGAGTCTGGACCTTCATCTCAAGCAGAAGAAATGGAGCCAGAAATAATCACCCGGTCCCTATCCCTGGGAGAGCTGCGTGAGCTCCGGAGAGAGTTCACATGACAGGCGAATGAGTCCATCTTGACCTGGCTACTTCGAATCTGGGATGCTGCAGCCAATGATACAATTCTAGATGGGAGTGAGGCAAGGCAGCTGGGATCCCTTTCTCGAGATGTTGTCATTGATCAGGGCATTGGAAAGAGACAGGAAACTCTCAGCCTCTGGCGGCGACTGTTGTCAAGAATGAGGGAGAGATATCTTTGTAAGGAGGACCTCCATGTACAGCAAGGACAGTGGAACATGATGGAACAAGGTATCCGGTGCTTAAGGGAATTAGCCGTACTGGAGATAATCTTTTCAGAGGATGAGAGATTCCCTAAAAGTCCAGATGGTGTCCAGTGCACATCCCAGATGTGGTTAAAATTTGCATGACTTGGGCCAGAAATGTATTCTCGCTACCTTGCAACATTGCAGTGGAGAGAGGGAGAAGACAAGGTGGGTGCACTGCTCAGCAAACTCAGGATTTATGAAGACACTGTCACTGCTCCATTATGAGCCCACGTCTCAGCTGTGGAAACAAAACTGGCTGAACTGGAAGAGAAGATTAAGGAAGGACTCTTTCATATCTCTCCAGAACAAACGAGAATCTCTGCCATCAGAAGCAGGCGTCTTCCAGCTAAGGAGAAAGGGTACACTCCACGCGGCAATCTGTGGTTTTACCTCCACGAGCATGGAGAAGATATGAGGAAGTGGGATGGGAAACCCACCTCTTCCTTAGCAGCTCGGGTACGTGAATTGCAAAGAGGCACAACTAACACAGCGAGTTCTTCAAGGTTGAAGGCTGCTCCGGTCTCTCGTGGGCAAGGCTCCAGACAGTATAGGAATGATGATGTTATGCCCGATCCTCTTGAAGGAACCTCCCAGTCATATTCACAGGGAGAGCGCAGTGAATACCATGACCAGGACTAGGGGGGCCCTGCCTCTAGCCAGGTAGAGGAGAGGGACAATCGGGTTTATTGGACTGTGTGGATTCGGTGGCCTGGCTCATCAGACCCACAGAAATACAAAGCTTTAGTGGACACTGGTGCACAATGCACGTTGATGCCATCAGGATACGTTGGGGCAGAATCCATCTCTATTTCTGGGGTGACAGGGGGATCCCAACAGCTGACTGTACTGGAAGCTGAAGTCAGCTTGACCGGGAAGGAATGGCGTAGACACCCCATTGTGACTGGTCCAGAAGCCCCATGTATCCTTGGCATAGACTACCTGAGGAATGGATATTTCAAAGACCCAAAGGGACTGCGTTGGGCCTTTGGCATAGCTGCTGTGGAGACAGAGGAAATCAGACAGCTGAGCACCTTGCCTGGCCTCTCAGAGGACCCTTCTGCTGTGGGACTGCTGAAAGTTGAAGAACAATTGGTACCGCTGGCCACAGCCACAGTGCACCGTCGGCAATACCGCACTGACCGAGACTCTGTGACCCCCATACACAAGATGATTCGTGAGCTGGAGAGCCAAGGGGTGGTCAGCAAGACTAACTCACCCTTTAATAGCCCCATATGGCCAGTACGAAAGTCCAGTGGAGAGTGGAGGCTGACGGTGGATTACCGTGGCCTCAATGAGGTCACACCCCCCCGAGTGCCGCTGTGCCAGACATGCTGGAGCTTCAGTATGAGCTGGAGTCCAAGGCAGCCAAGTGGTACGCCACCATCGACATTGCCAATGCCTTTTTCTCCATTCCGTTGGCAGCAGAGTGCAGGCTGCAGTTCGCTTTCACCTGGAAGGGGGTGCAGTACACCTGGAATCGACTGCCCCAGGGGTGGAAACACAGTCCCACCATTTGCCATGGACTGATCCAGACTGCATTGGAAAAGGATGAGGCTCCAGAACATCTACAGTACATCGATGACATCATTGTATGGGGGAACACAGCAGGGGAGGTTTTTGAGAAAGGAAAGAAGATAATCCAGATTCTCCTAAGAGCTGGTTTTGCCATTAAACGAAGTAAGGTCAAGGGACCTGCTCAGGAAATTCAGTTCCTAGGAGTGAAGTGGCAAGACGGGCGTCGTCAGATTCCAACAGAGGTGATCAACAAAATAGCAGCTATGTCCCCACCGACCAGCAAGAAGGAAACTCAGGCTTTCCTAGGTGCCGTGGGCTTTTGGAGGATGCATATCCCTGAGTACAGTCAGATTGTAAGCCCTCTCTACCTTGTGACATGGAAGAAAAATGATTTCCAGTGGGGCCCTGAACAACAACAAGCCTTTGAGCAGATTAAACAGGAGATTACCCATGCAGTAGCCCTTGGGCCAGTCAGGACAGGACAGGATGTGAAGAATGTGCTCTACACTGCAGCCGGGGAGAATGGCCCATCCTGGAGCCTCTGGCAGAAAGTACCTGGGGAGACTCGAGGACGACCGCTGGGATTCTGGAGTCGGGGATACAAAGGATCTGAGGCCAGCTACACCCCAACTGAGAAAGAGATCCTGGCAGCTTATGAAGGAGTTCGAGCCGCCTCAGAAGTGATTGGCACTGAGGCACAGCTCATCCTGGCACCCTGACTACCAGTGTTGGGCTGGATGTTCAAAGGAAAAGCTCCTTCTACCCATCATGCCACTGATGCCACATGGAGTAAGTGGATCGCTCTGATCACGCAGCGAACCCGGATAGGGAATCCTAATCGCCCTGGGATTTTGGAAATCATCACCAACTGGCCGGAAGGTGAGAGTTTCGGATTGTCCTCTGAAGAAGAAGAGGAGCAGGTGACACGAGCTGAGGAGGCCCCACCATATAACCAGCTACCAGAAGAGGAGAAGCAATATGCTCTCTTCACAGATGGCTCTTGCCGCATTGTAGGGACAAGCCGGAAATGGAAAGCAGCTGTATGGAGTCCTACACATCGAGTTGCAGAAGCGACTGAAGGACAAGGTGGATCAAGTCAGGTTGCAGAGCTGAAAGCTGTTCAGCTGGCTTTGGATATCGCGGAACGAGAGAAGTGGCCAAGACTCTACCTTTACACTGACTCGTGGATGGTGGCCAATGCTCTGTGGGGATGGCTGGAGCGTTGGAGAAAGGCCGGCTGGCAGCGCAAAGGGAAACCCATCTGGGCGGCTGAGATGTGGCAGGACATCGCTGCCCGGGTAGAGAAGCTGAGTGTGAAGGTCCGTTACGTAGATGCTCATGTACCCAAGAGCCGGGCTAATGAGGAGCATCGTAACAACAAGCAGGTGGATCGAGCTGCCAGGATTGAAGTCTCTCAGGTAGATCTGGATTGGCAGCATAAAGGTGAATTGTTTCTAGCCCGATGGGCCCATGATGCCTCTGGTCATCAGGGCAGAGATGCGACATACAGATGGGCTCGTGACCGAGGGGTGGATCTAACCATGGACAGTGTCTCACAGGTTATCCATGACTGTGACACATGTGCTGCCATCAAGCAGGCCAAGCGGGTGAAGCCTCTATGGTATGGTGGACGGTGGTCGAAATACAGGTATGGGGAAGCCTGGCAAGTTGACTACATCACACTTCCCCAAACACGCCAAGGCAAGCGCTATGTGCTGACCATGGTAGAGGCAACCACTGGATGGCTGGAGACATACCCCGTATCTCACGCCACTGCCCGGAATACCATCCTGGGCCTTGAGAAACAAGTCCTGTGGAGACACGGCACCCCAGAGAGAATAGAGTCTGACAACGGCACCCACTTCAAGAACAGCCTCATAGACACCTGGGCCAGAGAGCACGGCATTGAGTGGGTGTATCATATCCCCTACCACGCTCCAGCTGCCGGGAAAGTTGAGCAATGTAATGGACTGCTGAAAACAACCTTGAAGGCGTTGGGTGGGGGAACTTTCAAACACTGGGAGCTGCATTTGGCAAAGGTCACCTGGTTGGTCAACACCCGGGGCTCCATCAATCGAGCTGGCCCTGCCCAATCAGAACTCTTGAATACTGTAGATGGAGATAAAGTCCCTGTGGTCCATATGAGAGGTATGTTAGGAAAGACTGTTTGGGTGAGTCCCACCTCAAACAAAGGCAAACCCATCCGAGGGATTGTCTTTGCTCAAGGACCTGGTTGCACTTGGTGGGTAATGCAAAAAGATGGAGAAACACGTTGTGTACCACAAGGGGACCTAATTTTGAGCGAGAAGAGTTTGTAATGTTTCATTGTATACATGTGTATATATATGTATAGGTAAAACGGGAATTAATTTGGGAATGACTAGATGGAGTAGAATAAGGGGTGGATAATGTCCTAGTTCAGCAGGAGGGACCAGCTAACCCTGTGTGGGGGTGATCAAAGCTGTGTATTCTACCCCCTCTATTCATTCCCCAAGGTCAATGGGCCATTAGCAGCAGCTGCCCAGGGAGCCATTATCACTTCACACCCAGCCTGAGGGGGGCGGAGCTGCTAATGGGCCATCAACAGCTCAACACCCCCTGACTCCCAGAGTTAATCACCCATTGTGTGAGTCCCCGCCCAGGGGGAGGGACTGAGTGCTCCCTGAGGGTACATAAGTGGTGGGTAAGAAGACCTCGGGAACCTCTCGTCGGATCCAGAGCAGCAGCAGGACCTTGACAGGAGGAGATCCCCACTCTCGCCCAGACCACAGCCCTCGCCTGCACCAACAGGTTTTTCTTTTCCTTTTACTCTGGACTTGGGGGAACCACAGGGGTCTCAGCACAAGGGCAAACAAACCCCCTTGGGTTTGTGCCCCAGGACACTGGGTTATACTGCTGGGGTTTTGTGAGTTGAAAGTAATTTCCCTTGTGTGTCAGTGTTGTTATTGTAATATTATTATTAAATTTTAGGTCTGACTTATAGTCTCTCTCGTGGTGAGTTCATTTCCCCTGCTGGTTCACCTTTAAACCAGCACAGTTACACACAGCTTTTTTTTTCTTAGTAATTCAGAAGTGTCTAAGACATAGATTTTGAAAAGTGGAGATAGAAATGTGTGTAGTGCATTCCTAAATAATAACACAATTGAAAATAACTAATAACTAATAAATAAATAACTGAAAATTATCCTTTTCTCTCAAGTGCAACCTCTTCACAAATATGTTCACACAGTGCATTATTCATAGCAGTACTAAGCACTTTTGTAGTGAAAGTTATCTGGAAATAAATCTTGACATCTTCCTGGAAGTACAGAATGATAGAACAGCTTCAATAAATGCATTCTTTGAATGTCCTGTCCTGGAAAAGTAATTGATGGAATATGCAGTTCCAAGTTACCACTCTGCCAGTCTCAGTAATATTAACAGCCTTCAATGAAGTCACTACTACACTTGGCAGATATTTCTCGCTGAAAGTCATCGTATTTCTGTTGTTGAGTGGATAATATCTGCCTAGAGATGTTTATGTCATTTGAGTTTCCATAATTATAACTGAACTAATCATTATATTGGGATAACTTAGTAATAATTTCATTATTATACATGTTTCCTCTGCATAACTTTTCCATAACAGTGAAAAATTATGGGAGAGAAAAATGTTTAAATCAGGATAACTTACAGATGCATTAAGGTGAGTATTAATGTTTTATATATTGCTGTAAACAAGTTGAACATATAGCTACAAAGCTCACATTTCTAAAACGTTTTTTATTTCTTTTTAATAAGCATTCAGAAGAATCAGATACAAAATGTTTACATAGTTTGTCTGATTGTATAATTTACTGACAAAATAGCATCTTACAAAAAAATGCCATGCAATATAGCTACAAGAAAATTAATGTACTGCAAAAAGGCCCAAGCTTTGTGCATGTCAGTAGATGAATTTTGAGTCTTTCCCAGACACAACTATTTCCAGGGGTTTGAAGTATTCTTCATCAATTTACTTTAGTTACATCTAACTTATACTTTAATTGATAAAATGGCTGTACAGACATGAGATGGTTCAAAGGTAAGAGTGGGCAGCGACCAGGACAGAACGATTCGGGCTTACACATGGCACAGACAGCATCTAAAATTGACTGTTGTAATATGGCACACAGAGGAAAAGAAAGATACATTAGTTTCCTATGTACCACCGCAGTGGTGTTCTATTCCTCAGGCTGAAACAAGTGAAGGTTTACATCCATGAGTCTTGCTTTACAGGCAAGTATTTTACCAATATCAAACAAACAAACAAACAAAAAAATTCTCCCTCCCCCTGTACGGAAAAACTATAACAAAACAAATAGTTATAAGATTTCAGAACCATCTCAGAGTTGTTGCTGAAACCAGTCACTATAATTCAATTCAGTTTATGAATCAGAGCAGATATATTCAAACTGGATTTTTCCATGAATAAAAAATCTGCTAAAAAATTGTCTTGCACTACTCTTTTTGGAATAGTTGTCAAGAAAGAAAAATCAGATTGGTATTAAGGACTACCAGAAACTGAAGGTGGCAGGGCAGGGTGGACATAAGAAGTTTTTAAAGATAAAATAAGAAAAGGTATAATAAATAAAATCTATTTTAAAGGTATATTAGCACAATGTAAGTTGAGTGATGGGCTATCCATACCATGCCATGTCATGGGATACCATGCGTTCCGTGCTACACCATGCTGGTCTGTCTGGATTTTCTTTTGTTGTAATTATATTCTAAAATCAGTTCTCATACTGTATACTCACATTCCCCTTCTCCCCTTCTTTGGCAGAAGAGAGAGGCATAATAACATCTTAGCAATACCAGTGACAGAGGGAACTCAATCACAAAACTAGGTAATCACAACCTAGGGGAATAACAGGGCTTTTCATGTAATGGATGGAAAGGAGGTCCTGGGAGAGAAGTCAATACAAGTTGTGAGCTGCTTTGGGAAGTCATCATAGCGTATATGTCCTTTAGGAAAAAGAATAGGAGAAATGCAACAGAAGAACATTGAAAGTGCCTTTCATCATAAGATGCTGTAATCCTGCCTAAGAAAGTGGAAGTATTTGAGGAAGCATATGCTGAGATCATATTAATCCCCTTTCTCAGATCATACTGAAATGTGGTTATCTGGGAGAGGAATACATTAACCAAATTTTAGAATAAAGAGGGGACAGAAATGGGGAACTTATTTTAAAAATACATTGAAAAAGGTATTGAATATATTGAATGTATTGAATTCACCCTCGTGAGGCTGTTTGTCATGTTCACATCTTCATATTACATTTAAAGCAACCTGAATATGACTTGAGTTTGGATGTCATTGGATCTTCCCATTCAAAAATTTTACAAAATGAAATAAAGATGAGATATTCTAAAAATTTTCAGAATTTTGACTGTATTTTTAACACAATATTTGTTTTAAATGTGATTCTGAAGTTTGTAAATTGTTTTTCAGTAGAGTTTAAAAAAAAGCAAGCAGATAGCTGAAGTAGGTGAATATCTTGGAATCTTATTTCTTTGTCCAAGGGAAGCCTATTGCACAAGATGCAGAAGCATGCTGGAGACCAGTATCTCAAGATTCTTAAAACTTTGCAGACCATACTTTTTTCTTCACTTGTCCTGATGAAATTTAATGTTGTCATGATATAAGTATTTTGGTGACTCAAAATAGCAAGATCACCATAAAAATATTAAATCTTTTTAATGTGTAAAACATTCGTCCTTGTTTTAGAATTCTTTTTCCTGAATAACTTGTTTTGAAATATATTTCTCTAGAAGTATTTTAGGCCTTTAGCAATTTGAGAATAAAGGCTTTGATAAGGGTGGTTCACCTTTTATATCACCAGCACTATGTAGCTACAAGCAGTGATCTGTTTTCACTAGAGAAAAATGGAAGAATCAAAACAGAACCTATTCCCTAGCTCTTCAGGAACAGCAAACAAATTAAGAATGATGGGATTAAATACTACTTCTAAAAAGACAAGAAAACACTGACTAGTTTCAGTGTGTTTTCAACTTTGAGAAAAACTTGGGTAAAACTGCATAGAAGAATTCAGACAGCAATTCTAGATTTGTGTTCAGTGAGATTAAAGTTGAACCCAGTTTACGGTGTGTATGTACTGCTGAGAGTGAGAGAAGACATGGGAAATACAAACAGCAGGACAAAGGCTGATGGTAATAAATGTAAATAATATGGGATGAAAAGAATTTCTTGCCTAGATAGAAAATAAGTGTCCTTAGATTTACTGGCAGTGGGAGAAATGAATTAATTAATGAGAGATAAGGAAGTGCTAAAAGAAGAAGAAAAGAAAGATTACTATTATTTTATTCCTCATTTCCTATGAAATGTAGTCATAAGTAATCATACTTCCTATTCATTCTCTAGTAGATCCAAATTCAAAACTGAAATACAAATTTCAATTGTTAAATTTTATGTTTCATGAAAACTTGTAGCTACACAGTGGAAACTCAGAATACCACTCCTTTTTAAAGGTAGGGCCTAGATTGCTGGGCTGAAAGCTAATAAAATTAAACACCAGGTACCTGGTGGGAACAAGATATGTAGCAGCAGAGAGAAAAGAAAACAGAGTCATGACAAATTGGACCTTCCTGTAATCTTTCCCAACTCCTTGGCATCAAAGAGATAAAGTAGGTAATGAATGATAGAACCTTTTAACAAGTTAGGCCTTATTGCTCTGTCTGCTTATGAAAGCAGCAGTTCATATGATTATTGGGTGGGGATTTTTCTTGTTTGTTTGTTTAGGGGGTTTTATGTGTTTTGGTTTTGAGTTTTTTTGTGGGTTTTGATTTGTTTGGTTTGGGTTTTGTTAGTTTCGGGTTTGGGGGTTTTTGTTTGTTTGTTTTTTTTTTTTGTTGTTGATGTTTTGGTTGGGGGTTTTTTTTGTTTTGTTTTTTTCTGAACCAGAAGGATAATATCACGGCTGGAGAAGGCCAAGTATTTTGCTGTTTTTTTATCAGTTGTATAAGAATCATGGGATCATTTGACTGGATGTAGTTTTCTGTTTTAGTTGCTCTTACTGCATTTGGAGATCTTGAGTTCAAGTAACAGGGACAATACCCAGAAATCAGTAAACGTCTTTATTTAGGTGTTCTGATCTTTTTTATTATTATTTCTTTTCTTTCACATTATAAATTTAGGTAAACCAATATTTAAGCTTCAGCTCAGTTGAAAAGTATGTATGGCTTGGAATGTTTTAGCAAGACATATTGCTAATATCTTTGAACTTCTGCTGACTACAGAAGTCAGTATTTGTGTTTGAGATTTTACAGATGTTTTTGAATGCTTATATAGAACAAGTTAATATATGCTTTCCATAAAAGGCTGTTGCAAAATATTGCTAATTGATGAGGCATTTATTAGACTCTTCATTATTTTTTTAGAAAAGGTCACAGTATTCACAAACTCCTTTTTGCTTAGTTGTGTTTTTTAGCATCCTAAATGATTAGAGAGAAAACAATCAAAACTGTAAAATCAGGCTTTGATAGACAACTCCACTGTGAATAAGCTCTCTTCATGGGAAAATTGTATTGAAGAACCACATTCTTATTTAAGTTGAACAATGTGAAAATAGTTGGGAAACATACCTTTTAATCCACAAAATATAATACTGTTTAAAGATTTTCAGAACAGTGTTTATCAATGAAAACTGTAATGTAATGTTGGTTAGAACTTGTTTTCAGAAGATTTTAATTTGAAAAGCATGAACGTTTCTTAAATTTGGATGCCGAAACTCGTCTCTCAAGTGTGTGTTATGAAAAATACGGTTTAATGCTTAAGGCTGTGCATCAATTATTTTTGAAGATAAAGTACCATTTTGAAGCTAGTAGCTAAGGAGAGTTAAGATGCTATGCTGAGTCATTCAGGATGTCAACATCTTCCAAGAACAGACTCCTGAGACAAATGCAGTTGTATCAATAACCAACCTGCAGTGCATATTTTGCCCTGGAAAACTTGTTAAGAGTTCCTATACAGACATTGCACATTTCCCAAAATTAACATCCAAGTAATTACTGGAGTTCATAAAAGATCAAGAAATAATAATGGCTTAGTATGGCAAAGACAATCTTTAGAAAAACTTATAGTTGTTTTTTTATTAATTTATCAAATTTAACCAATGCTGTATGTAGACATTTACATAGCAAGTTTGAGGACTGGGTGCGGTGTCTGTCTCTGAAATTTTATTTTAGAACCAGAATACACTTTGTGCTCTTTGCATTCTTTGTCACTTTTAGTATCCCTGGCAATTCTTGAAATATTTGGTACTGCAAATATGATGTGTCATTTCAACAGGTAGACAGAATGAATCTGTCAGACTGGTGGAGTTTGCAGTAAATTCACTGCAGCACAAGTGAAACCATGAGAAATTTTATTGTCTTAAATAGCTGAATGTAAGTCATCATTTTTCATCAAAATACTGTCTGGCATTTAAGTACAAAAAAAGGAAAGTTCATTTGTGAACACTCTGAATAGTAGATTCAGTTAGAATATTTACATTATTATAAATCAATTTTTAAGAAAGCAAATGAAATGAGAAATATTTTCAATCAAAATTGAGTACTTTAAAAATGTTTAGCTGTAAATATAATCTTGAGAAAAATGTGTTGAATAGTGTACTGATCTACAGAAAAATGAAGATATTAGGAAATCCAACTTTTTTCCTTGATTCACTTTATTTTGAAATTAGAATGTTGACCATTAAATGAGAGACCCTTACATCAGAATCTGTTACACAAAAATGAAACACACCAGTGTATTCAGTAAAGGTTTAGTAATTTCTCAAATACAATATTTTAGGTATATAATTGACCATTTTGGTCACTGTCTTACTAAAACATACTGATCACATTTTTTACAATAATATAGAATGAACTGTGACTTTTTCCCCCCCCTGAGCTATATTACAGTAAGTGATTGGTTTATACAGATAGATATTACTTTCTTCCTTGTAGTGAATTTTGTTGTACTTTGTAGCTCATCAGTGTCTCAGGACATTTTCATTGTGAGGGCAAACATATTTCAGTGCCTATGTTACTAATAGTTAACTTTGTTATTAAGCCTGTATGAATATAAACACTGTAACAAAAATCATTTTAGTAGTCCTGTGAAGCAGACCACATAAACCAAGAACATTTATTTTCATTGAAAGCCTGTGCTAATTTTTTATTAAGAGATACATTAAACGTTGATGCATGTAACCTCTGATTGAACTTTCAGAGTTGTCATATATAGGGGTAGCTGAAGATTTATTATATAATATAAAATTAGGGATATACAGTAAGCTTCATAATAAACGACCTTTGCAGACTGAAGATTGTCACATAGAATAGTTTCCTTTTTTTGCAAAACAATAAAGGGATTTGAAAAAGCTAATATGAAAACACAGAAGTTGGAAATCCTAAAATGAAAATATTCTCAAAGAAAATCCAAAACAGTTTGCTGCTGAGAAAACACATTCTAGAAAGACTGCCTTTCAGTCATGGAAAATCAGGCCATGATAGATGATAGGCAAACATATTTTAACAACACTTTTTTTACATTCTATTGTAGATTACTGTAGAATACTATAACATTCTACTAGATTGCTAGTAGAATACTATAAAATAGTTAGATAACTCTGAGCAACTTAGAGTTTTGTAATATATCAAGAAATGCTTATAAAGATTTATTAAAAACCTTACTACAAATAGATTTTTCTCATGTATATAAAGTATAAGTTAAAGGAACAGTAAGATAACTTGGTAGAAGTAAATGCATTAAATAGTAAGGAATGATATATAATGATGGAAAAGTTAACTTTATAGCATGTTTAGAACATTGCTTATTCTTATCTCGGTATTTCTGTTGATTTAAATACACAGCTGAAAGACTAAAAGAAAACTGTTCATCAGCTCAGGCTGCCTTCAGTGGACAATCAGAATATGCCTATAGTTGAAAAAGCTCACTGGTTTGATGCCTTTGCCACTCTCAAATCAAGTTTCAGAGAAGCTGAAAGGAAGGTGTATCAAAGCTTTAATTCAGCTCAACTGCAAAATAAAAGTGACAAAAAATTTCAAACCCAAACTTTCAGAAGCAACATGAAAATTATTTTGAAAAAGATGCTGTACCTGAAGCCTTAAAAAATTTTGATTTTATTTATTTTTGACAGTGGAATATGCATTAATTATATTTGACTATATTTATGCATGGTGGGAAAAAACCCTTTAAGTAAAATAACTGCTTTTTTTTTCTCCTGACTAGTTCACTGTAAAAATATCATATGACTTTTATGACTTAACACCTAGAACTATTATAAAGAAAGAGATGCCACTGTGTAGCTCATGTTTATACTGAGTAAAATTAACAGACTTGCTGTAGACTTGGCTTACTTTTGAAGTATAGAAAAGGTAGCAGTATGTGAGAATGGCATGTTTCTTTATATTTAAATTAATTTAAAAAATAGATGTGCAAAGCTACCAGATTTTTATTACAGTGTATTTTGAACCATTTATAATGTCAGAATACATAAAATTAGAAATAAAATTAGAACTGTCAAGTTGAGACTATTTTTTGAAATAGAGTTGGTATATGTTCTTTTCCTTCTGTGACAGGAGTTGGCAATACCTTTGCTGTAAGGTAACAAGTGATGTGTCACTGGAATAGCGGACAGTGCTGTTGAAAGTCTGACAATCTCATCCTTAAGATCTTCATGACCATATCATGATAAGCTAGTAGCAGATTGTCTAAATAATGAGTAATATAATGCATTACTGCTACCTATGGCACATTTGGTTAAACCATAGAGGCTTCATTGGAAGTTTGCAATTTTGTTTTATTTCATAAAAAATAAAATATCTACTTGTTGCATTCTGGAAAGTGGATATATAGAATAACTGTTTTAAACTCTACAGAAAAGACCTAATAATTTTAATTAGATACCAATGCCAACAGAAACTAGAAAATTCAGAAAAAATCATAGTTTAAATAAAATCTTTAGGGGCTAGGGTTATTAAATTGATGGACACTTGTCTTCAGCACGTGTGGTAGGCATAAACTGCACCATCCAATGTTATTAACTTCTAGGTGACTGGTTCACTAAGGATACATGAAAAAGAAATTTACCTGAGTGCACACAGGTCTTCAGGGTGATTTTCAGCCTAGGCTGATTTTGTCTGCATACAATGTGTGTGCAGTATAACCTAGATCATAATGCTCTGAATTTTCAATTGCAGTTGGGAAAAGTGTAAATTCATTAACTTTAGATTTCAGCTAGTATAAATGTCCCCTCAAAACTTATTTTTTTTAATTACAGGTGAAAAATTTCTGTTATGTTTTGTTTTTAAACATACTTGGAATATTTCTACAGTGTTGCAATATGAGGTGCACAGCTACTCAATATAAGCTCCTGGAGCAACCACCTCTTGTCTTCTGGATGGGCTCTTGATACATATTTACAGAAATTGAATGGCTTGACTGAACCATGGTATAAATTGTGAATGACAGCAGTTTCAACAGTATGCCCACTTTTCATTTGTTACAGGGCAATCATTTAGTTCCTTCTAGGTGCTGCTGTTTTAACAAGAAGTGATAACACCTCTTGGGCATGTGAGGAACATTCACTGTTTTTCTTTTGTCAGGCAAATCTAGTTTACTTTATGGTCACCCAAAATATTTAAGAGGCACCAAAACATTATTTTCCATTGTAAGACATACAATAGATAAGGTTAAAAGAAGGAATAATACATTTGAGATACTATCTGAGTCTGTCTTATAAATGAGAGATTAGTGTCATAATTTGCTCTTGCTTTCAATATCTTGCCACATGCTAAGTGGTGTTCCTTCCTCTGATCATTTTTTTTTGTGTGGTCTGAGTAGTGGAAGCCAAGGAGAAAGCTGGAAAACAGTCCTTTCAAAGTGTGATGTTTGAATTACAGAATGGGTAAGTTTAGACTGGACTACACTGGGTCATCTGGTCCAACCTGCCTGCTCAATCACAGTCTTCCCAGAGCACACAACCCAAGATTACAGTCAGATAGTTCTTGAATATCTCCAGTGAGGGAGATTCCACAATCTCTCTGGGCAATCTGTTCCAGTGCTTGGTCACATGAACAGTAAAGTTCTTCCTCATATTCAGGTGGAACTTCCTGTGTACCAGTTTCTGTCCACGGCCTCTTATCCTATTACTTGGCACCACTGAGAAGAGTCTGGATCCATACTCTTAACACCTTCCCTAAAGATACAGACATCTATGAGGTCCCCTCTCAGTTGTCTCCTCTCAATTATTTTGAACATGTGATTGTTTATGAAGTGTACATGTAACATCCAATGGGTATCATAATTTAAGATACATTATTGTGTGCAATAATGCAGGAGTCTGAATGGTGGATTATTATTTTCTCCATCTTAAAAACTGATTCATGATTTTCTTCTAGTGCTGCAGAACTTTGTCATTTGGCTGTGAAATATGAATTTTCTGGTAAAGTAATTAGTATCTTGTAATATAGTCATTCAAATTAGACTTTTATATTTTTGTCATAGAATAGAAAATTTTGATTTTGTCCTTAATTGTTTTTGTTTTATTCCTTTTATGTGCCCATGTAATAAATGAGGAAGCAAAGACAGACTCTCTGAAGGGATCTGTACACAGGACAAATGTTCCCTATATATTTGTGGCAGAAAAGGACCCCATCTTCACAATGCAGCTCAGACAACATTACCAAACTCTAGGTGACAGTGATAATACAAATGTATTCACAAATCTATGTTCACATACATTTCTCAGCAGTATCCCACCTTCCTATGAGGACAAAATGGAATACCTTTGTCCTTCCATGAATAGAAAACAAAGCAAATAATTTTGATTGTTGAGGGAATTAGAACTGCAAAGCATGTTACCAACTGCACTTGCTCCATGTGATGGACCTGACAGATTGCCTGCCAAGGTCAAGACATGAGTATAAATATTTCTGCTTTTCTATCTCCTCATCGAGAAGCAGATTGCAGCTATAATTCCTAGCTTTTATGTAGTCTTTCTGCTCTTTTTTTTTTTTTAATCCTTGCTCCTATACCCATTTAAAACCTTTCATCATAAATGTCATGGTTATTACATATTGCAGAAAAAATTTATGTATATGAAGAATGATATCAGAAACTCCCATATCTCTTTAATACTATGTCTGTTCCTGGACTTTTCAATTTACTCTTTTGGGCAGTTTGCTTTAGAAGGAAGAACAGAATGATGGAAGTTTGGCTCAATTTCAGTCAGCTAACTTAGTAGCTAAGATGAGGAGGAGCCTATGTTTCTAAGGTTTTCCTTTTTCTTTCGTATTTCTTCTTTAACACTTCTTCATGAAGTATTAAAATTCTTTGGCAGAATTGCCACATAATTGCTGCAATGGCAGCTGTAATTCCTTCTCACTGAGATCCTGGAAGCACTCCTTGTGGATTTGTGATACTCTAAGATTAGATTTCTTTTACTTTTTTGTACTTTTTTTTACTTGCAGAATCTTTGAAAAAAGATGAAAGGGAACGGAATGGAAACTGCCTTATTGTGACATCCCACAGTGTTTGATTCTTTCTTACAATGTTATGCAGCAGATCACAGTTAATTTCTCTCAGTCATGTGTTGATTTGGAATGCTGTTATATTTTTAAGAAAAGTGATAACTGTCATTTAGAAATTTTAATTAGCTATGTTCAGATATGCTTCCACAGTTAATAATCTTTTGTTTATTCTGATGGATGAGTTTACATGTTTTGTAGTTCTATTCAGTTTTATTGATTTGGGATTTTTGTGTCGGCAAAGAAAATTTCGGATACACCAACACACTCAATAGAGGGGAAGTTGCTGTAGCAGATGTCCCCAGCCCCAGGCAGCAAAAAGACCTAGCACATATTTGCAATAGGCACACAGTCACATGTACACAGAGTGCACACACGTGTAGAAGTGACCAACCACACAGATAAGGAAGACAGAAAACAGCAGCGCTCCCACAAACACAAATAGCACCAAATGTCTTGACATGTTTCTCTCTCTGCCTGATCAGGATTAAAGTCAACTAGAGGAAAATATGTATCTCTCTCTCTCTCCACACATATTTACATATATATATATATATATATATATATATATATTTAGTGTGGATCTCTCCAGTAGCAGAATCTTATACACTGCCTGAACAACCAGAGTATTGGTGGAAATGTGCCCTATTATACAAGCTTGTACAACAGTTGTCTTTCTAGAAAATGTATAAAAGATATGTTAATTCCTTGCTCTTGCTGAACAAAAAGATATATAATGTGGAATAGGGGTTCCTATAAGGTACAAGACTCCTTTCAGTGCTGCATTTATTTTGTTGGTTAGGTTTTCTGTTTGTTAGTGTATTTGTTTAATTTTAGAAAGAGGAGCTGACCAATCTGAACTTCAGAATAAACTTTATATCAGAGTCAAGTTAAGGTTGGCAGCTTTCCGGAGCTCATCCAGAAAGTCCAGTCTGCAATTCTACATTTCTGGCAGCATATATTTCACATAGATCACATCAGCATTATTATTTCTGTGTTGATTTCTGATGGGATTTGTAACAGTGTCTCCATGGTCTTTTTATGATCAGTTTTTTTTCAATTTGTTTCTTTTCAGATCCCATTATCAGGCTCTGAGAAAAGCAGAGATTCTGTTAACACATCTTTCTCAGTGAACAGTCAAAAATTGAATCTCTACTCTCATAGAGAATGGAGATTTGTAGAATGAGTTTATTAAATGAGACTTTTCATAGTTCTTGGCAGAATCTGTCTTATTTGTTGTCTAACCACCCCAGCAAAAGAGTCCCCATTCTTCTTTGAACCAATAGTTTATATAATATCTAATGTCTCATGCTCATCTTTGCTTTGGTTGTTTCCAAGTACAATTATATTCAGTGTGCCTCTCAACTAGCAGCAGTTCACTATTTTCCACACTGTTTGGTTCCTCAGCTGTGGTGATGAAATCAGCTCAATGTTCCCAAAAAATGCTCCTCCACTTACTGTGGCTTCCTGGAGCAACAATGTCAAGACTGTGTATAGTGGAATGGCAAGGTTGTTTGGAAATATTTGCTGCATGTGGGCCTTGGAGTCAGGAGGAACAGAAATTGCATTTCAGTATTTTAGAGCTGCACCTTTGGAGTTCAGGCAAAATTCTCTAATTTCATATCCAAAATTATCACATATAATCAATGATATCTAAATAAATACAGAATCAGTGATGTGTTAGTTCTTTAAAAATCTGACAATGGGAGTTTTGCTCCATAGTGGTTTTAGTGACCTTGACATGGATGACCAACTTCTTTTAGATCTGCTTGCTTCCCAGAAAGAAGGCATCAATTGTGCTTGAGCATACAGGATCTTTTGGGAGGACATTCCTCATTACATCATCATATCAATGTTATTTCCACTATGATCATATGTGCTGATTAAGAAGGAAAATAATCTGACTGCTTTGCTATGGTATATAACTTAACACCTTGTAATTGCAGTTGTAGTTTGATTTCAGTGCTCCTTCAAAGTCTTCCAGTTATTCTAAGATTTTCTTTCCGTGGCTGAAATAAAACTGAAACAATGGCAAATGCATTCCATACTATGTTTTTTTCCATACTATGTTTTTTTTCATACTCAACAAGGAAGCATGGCTTTGGGTGTAACCTCTTCAATCACTGCAATGGAAAAACTTCTCAGATCTCTAGACATAGGGCATATTTATGAACATGTGTATGTTCTTTCACTTGAAGAATTGAAACTATTGTTAAGTAACACCTTTATCCTTGTTTTCCAGGATTAGTTTCTTATCACTTGTGAAGTTATTCAGTTTTGTTAAATTGATTCTAATACCCTATTGCCCCTATCTGTTTAATTTTGGCATTTATATACACAAGTACATAGCAGGAACTTATCTTCAACTTAGATTATATTTTGGCCACTGTTACATTATAATAATCAAGACATATTTTTATGCATAAGGACATTGATATAAAGTCTTTTTCTAAGAAACCTCCTCCTGTAAAGTGAGGTCCAACAATTAAACTTCTGGAATCTGAACAATTAAATCTACAATATAAATATTAAATGTATATAGAGTTTTGTGACTTAGCTGCATGAAGAATGAAGGTTTTTCTAAAAGTTGCACTGATTAATGCAAAAACAATACCACTTTCCCCACATTTTTGTTGTTTAGCTTCACTGTGTTTTGTAAGTGATGACAACATACATGTCAAATCTTTCCAGGGTGGAGTAAGCCACTTTTCCTTTACCCAAGACATTCAAAGAGAGACATACGTGCAAAGAGAGTGAGTTAATTTTATAAGTCATTGATGACAGCGTAACCACTGAGTAGCATAACAAAACAGAGCAACGAGTCAATTACATGTTGTCATCACTAACGTGTGAAAATACCTTCTTAATTCTCCCTCCTCCAGCCAGGACCATGTTCTTATTTACAGCACAGAAAATTTATTCTATAATCCAATATGTCACTTGAGTGAATTTGTTGGAAGAAAGTAAACAGAGACTGATAGCTGACATTGTCCAGAAAGTGAAATAGACCTTTTTTTTTGCATTTTACAGGAGCAACTATTCTGTATGTACATTTTCAAACTAGAGTGGATTACAATTTGAATTGATCTAAAGACAAGGAAGCCAAGATTTTTTAGTTCAGTTTCAGCTGAGTTTCAGCTTCTGTCATCAAGATATTGCCAACTAGCGGCACCCGCAAATAAATGAAGTTTATGAGGAGCAAACTGTAATTATATTAAATATTTATAGTGTGGTGACTGGATGGCTACCACTGGTAATACAATACAGAACCTTTAACCTCTGAATGACCAGTTTCAGTCTGACCTCAGTCAGTTGTGACTGAAGGTTGCTGCCACGTGACAGTTATCAGTGGCCTGTGTGAAATATGTAGCTAGTCTTAGCCTAATTTCAGTAGAATAGGTGTTGATCCCTTTGGGCCAGAATTGAATCAGCTTAGCAGGAGAGTACAGGGAATATTCCTTTGAAGCAGCTATGCTTTTACTGCCCTGAATCAGCTACTTGAAAGTCTGCATGCAACACTTTGCCTTTCTTTACATGTATGTGATACAGTGAATCTACATCTAAGTGTTGCTGCTCTGAAATTTATTCACATCATATACACATTTGCTACTTTTTTATTCACAGATAGGATTTTATGTAGTTTAATATTCCTTATAGTTACTTGTTATATTTCTTGTTTACTGTAATGTGTATATGGATATGTATATGGGGGGCTGGATAAGACTATATCCAGCAATAGTATGAATATATCTAGATGTTTGGATAAGTATAACATAGAAGTTCACAATAAGTAATTGTTTAATTTATAATCTGTATCTTATAATAATAATAATCTGTTCTCTCATATTGGGAAGAAAACCTCACCCATTTTTTAAAAAGGAAAATGCAAGAACATTTTGAATATCAGATTTTTTTGCTGGTAAAGTCAAGGTACAACAGTCTTATATTTTTTAAGGTTTAACTACTGTAGGAAGTATTGAAATACTTTGCGAATTTTAACCATTTTGTGTAAACCATTCCTTATCATCAAAGGGTTATCTTCTGACATTGCACAGGGATAGAACTATACAGTAAATAATGAATTGTGGGATGCAGCCAGGCTTGCAGAAAATAACTATTTGAGGGATGGTGCATGAACAGAAAGCTGTAATTTTGACAGGTGGCAAGGTGTTGTGTCACCAAGCCCCTCTAAAGCCTCATATCTCATACCTATTGATTAATGGCTCTAATTAAGGAATGAAATCAAGCATGTGAAGACAGGGGATCGCTTTAGGTCCTTGTTTGGTAGTTTTCTCTTCCTGGCGCACAACTCATCCATCTAAATATCACTGCTTTTTCATTTATTACAGTTGGATGATACCAAAAAGGAACTGGAGGAGGTGCATGCTGATCTTGTCATGGTCATGCAGGAACTTGATTTGGCAAGAGCTGAAGTAAGGAAGGCAATGTGTATGAGCATCATCTGAGTTAATGCTGCAAAACCAGCTGGTCATTTGAACCCTTTGCAGTGGTGACCAGTGAATGTTTCCTACAATGTTATTATTTTTTTCCCCATAAAATAAGGAAATTTTATTCTTAATGTCTAGTTTTCCACCTGCTGGCAGAGACTTACTGATTTCAGTGGTAGTACTGTTTACAAGCATATATGTAAGATCAGGGTACAGCCCTTCTTATGTAAACCTGCAAACTCCATTTATTCATACTCATTCTATTTAAATATATAGCTTCAAATTAAAGTTTCAAATTTAAAACACACTGAGTGCTTTAATAATGTGAATTTTAGTATTGTGAAAAGGAGGAATGAAATAAAGTTTTGTTGTTCAATCTATTTCACTCATGAGCACTGTGTAGTACCACCTGTGCAAGAAGTCCGCTTAGAGAAATGCTGATTTCTTTGCTCCCCCCCAATATTGTTACATGTTCCAACTTAATTTTAAATTCTCTAAAAGCTTTCAGCTCAGAAAACTGCTAATAACAGCAGCAATATGAAAAAAAAACCCACAAAAACCCAACAGATTTTTATAAGATTCATAGTTTAAAGCAGTCATATAGTTAGACAAAAATCAAAATAATTCTAGTGTACTGAAACCTTAGAAAGTAATTATTGAATAAGAATATTTTTAATTTTTCCTCTTTCATTGCAAATAATCAATAACAAATATATTCAACTCTTTCAGGTCTGTTGAAAATTTCCTATTAATGTGTTCTAATTGCACTAAATTATATACCGTTAGCTTATTTTATTAGGTATTCATGTTGATACAAAACTCAATGATTGGAGACTCAAACCTTAGTAAGCAGAGGAAAATAACAAAAGACATCAGTATTAACTTATTAATAAATTCAATTAGGTCTGATTTTTAGCTTGTTGAAATTTTACTCAAAGGCTAAAATACAAAATTCTGAAATATTTCTAGTGAAGTGATAGAAATACAGCTTCATAAAATAAATAATGAATCAGCCATATGGCTGATCTTAACATGTTTAATTTACTCAGAAATACTCTGATTATTGATGATTTCATATCTGAATGTTTAAAAAAGAGATTAAATGGATTCAGTAGGTACAAAAAATTTGTATTCTTACACAGATGTATTTGCTTGTGTCTTAGTTCACAAATTTGTGCATATTCTATAATTAAAATTTGCTGATGACTTAACTGTATGAAACACATGAATATTAGCCAGTGTTAAATGATTTACTGTTTGCTTATTTGTTTTGGATTTTACTGCTGTAATATTCAATAGTCCCAAAAGATATGCTATGGGATGCCAACAGTAAAAAAAGAAAGGGAATACTTTGATTCAGGTTTCATCACAACTGTGTTGTATGGTATATTTTGTTATCTAGAGAAATAACATTATGCTTTACAAAAGTTCCTTCCCCTTCACTTGTTTTGTGTTGTTATAATGTTTGTTTTGTTATAATGTTTTTTATAAATTAATATTATATATTGTTTAATCTCTTTTATTTATATCTTAGGAGCTTTTTTTACGATTAGAAACAGCAATAAAATCATTGCTTACTGAAGCAAGCAGACTTTGAATCCAGCTATGAACATTAGAAGGATGTTACACACTGCACTCTTTTAATAATGATCATTTAGAAGATAATTTTAGCATCCACACAAGGGAAAAATGGATTTTTGATGAGTTCTTATATGACCATATGTGGTATTAGTCAGTGTGAGGTATTGCTAGAGAGCTCATTGCTTTCAAAAATCAAAGTTAAATGGTTCATCTATCATCAGAATTTGTGTCTGGGCGACTTGTCTGAACATCAGTATGATTTATGGTTTGAATTGGAGGAGTCAACCATGCATGTTTCTTAGTTTATCGTTTTATGCTGTCTTCAATTAAATGTCTATAAACACAGTGATGGCTTTATGACATTGTCCATCAATAAAGACTATCAGATTTTGCATGAGAATATGTAATTTTCAGAAAAAATAATGACCTCTTGACTTCTATGTGCCCTGTTGTACACATGATATATATGGGATGTTTTTATCCCAGATCCATTTGATTTTAATCTTGCAGACTAATTAAGACAGTGGTCATATTTTATTTAACTTAATTCAGATAGACTGCTATCTAGGATTTTTTGATGAAACTATCAAATAGTGATATATTCTGTAATAATAGTAAGATATAACAGGTGCACATTGCTAAAAGTATTTAGAAAATATATTCTTTTAATTGTGCTAAAACAAATTGAAAGTGATATCAGAACAGTTTATTGCATATTGATTCACCATTTGATTATTTCACCACTTCAAGGTTGCTTTTTCTTTCCTTAAGACAAAATAATGCATATATTAAAATTAAATTAAACCATTCTGCAAAATGGATGAATGCTAAAAAAACATAGGTTCTCATTTTCTTCAGGGACATTGAATAATGATACTTTCACTCTTCATATTTATGAATTACGGTATAGTATACACGGTGGCAGCATATGGAGGTTGAGTCATTTTCTGCACAGCTGTGCCCTGATATTGCTGTCGACAACTATGCACTGTAAAAAAAAAAAAAACAAAAACCAAAAAACAACAACCAACTAGTATTCCAGTTCTTAAGGCTATACTGAATATCTTTTCAATGTGTTTTTATTAGAAAAGTGGTTTTATGTGATTTTCTTTTTCACATGCCATATATGCTGAAATGGAATAAAGCACCGTTTAGCTGAAATGTAGTTAGCATATCTTCTAAGTAAAATTTGGATTGAAGAAGAAAATATTTCATAGGTAAAATTCCAACCAACAGGAATATCCACGCTCCTATCATCCTTGATATTCCAACAGGGGGAATACATGAAACATGGACAAATATGGGTCTGTTCAATGTTTCACCATCTCAGGTTGGTGAAAATCATAAACATAATGTATGCTCATTCCAACCTGCCTAATATTCTTCTGAGCCTTTGTGAAGATGCCTGCTGTAAATTTTTCTGTCCTGTGAGGCCATGAGCTGAATTAATTTTGTGTTTGGTTCATTCTCATAAGTTGCTGGTTGGCAGACACCAGATGGTGCTAGGGAGACAACTGTCAAAATTCTGTACAAACTTAAATCAAACAGAAGTCAATAGTGTCTGAGGCTGTGCAGTTGTGTAGGTGTCTGCTGTTGAGTAGGTGGATCTTCCTTTTGTCGTAACAATTAATATCTTTGCAACTATATCTTCCCAGGTTATTTCTCTCTCCTCAATGCTAATTGACTGATTCCATTTTAAATTTCCCATTATGCTTTAGCTAGGTAAGTAAAAATAAGGAGAAAAGTAAGTAAATGTATAACTACTGTTCATTATGTAACTGTTTCCATGACATCTTTGTATTTTAAGCTTTATATAAGTGAGGTAGGATAAGCAAGTTGCTCTTGTGTAGGCTAAGTATAGGATGTATACCAACATATACAGGTAGCAGTTGTTTCAAATATTTTCTCATAAGATTTCTATCAGTGAACACATTAATTTAATGACAGTGATGGACAATTAAAAGATCAATATTTCTTTAGGGGGAAAAATAAAGAAGAAAAAAGAAGGCCTGCTACACTGGGTATCTAGCTTTTCAAAAGACTGCTTTGAAAATGTTGAATCTGCAGCAATTATACTCTGGAATTTTGAGCATCTTACTTGAGTCAGAAGAGGTTTCTCAGTAGCTTGCATCACAGTAGTTGTGCATTATGTACAGTCCAATTTTGCAGGGTATCCTCATCTCAAGAAAAATTTTTCATATCTCTTCTTGTAAAGCCATAATCCATCTGAACTAAACATATCCTGAAAAGCAACTGAGGCTTGCTGGACAAGAATTTTTTTTTCCTAAATGCTATGCTGTGTCATAGAGGCTATCAGATTCACTTCCTCTGTTGAGAATATGAATCTTTCCACATAGTGAAATCTGTAGCCATTTGCACCTGAGGACTTTTTGCCTGTAGTATATGATTACAATTGAAATTAGACTTAGTAGTTCTTCTTGACTCTTTGTTGAAATCCGGATTTTCTGATACTAAGTACAGTTACAGCCTCATTTGCTAGTATATCAAGTCCAGCTAATGTGAGCTACTTTGGGGTCCTCATATCACAGAGTGCATTAAGTAATACAGTAACATTTTTGACTTGGTTGCAGACCATGAACCATCTCTATTCAAGGCTAGACATCAAAACTTAATTATATTTTATGTGGAATGTCTTTCAGTGTTGGGAATATGCGTAGGTAGCCATATATTCTGGACATCAGGAAGCTGATATCTCAATGTATGGACTTAATTTAAACAGACACTCAAGCAACTGTATTTTACATTTACAAATGGCCAGTACCTGAGAACGGCCTTCTGTACAAGGAATCCTTGTAAAAGTGACAGGAAGCTGTACTGTACAAATCATCCTTGTTTTGCTCTATTAAAAAGTCAGCACTTTCTAATGGAAACCACATGGTGATAGTTTGTTTTTGTTATATTATGCATAGTAAAGAGCTGCAATATGTGCTGAGAAATGTGAATCCTCTGTCTGCTAGTATCTGACAACCAAAAGCAGCATCTTTAGTAAATTTAATTAGATAGAATGATCGCATAATAGTATTATAGGAAATTCAACTTGTAAGGGACCTCAGAAGGTCTTGGGTCCAACCTACTGCTCAAAGACTCAGACTTAAATGAGTTGTGCAGGGCTTTGCTCAGCCTAATAAAACCACTTCCAGCACTTTATCTTCTGATGCGGACTCTCCATTCTAAAGCTGTCTAGTTCCAAGTAATGTCAGCTGTCTTTCTTCCTCTCACCATCCACTATTGCAAAAATCCTGACTCCATCTTAATAACTTCCTGCTAGTTATTGGACGGCTGCCATCTCTTCTCAAGGTGTAACAAGCCTGGGTTTGTCAGCTTGTCGTCACAGGGCAAGAACTCCAAGCCTCTGACAGTGACCCACAGGTGAACTCATCTCAGTTGATCTTTATACTTTTCTGCTGAGGAACTCAGAACAAGACAAAGATCTCATGAGTGCTGACTAAAGGGGAATACTCATTTCCCCCAGTCTTCTGCCTGTGTACCTGCTAATACAGCTGAAGATGCTGTTGGTCTTTTGTTCCTACCTGAGCAGCACTGGCTTATGTTCAATTTACCAAAAGCCACAGGCCATTTGCAGCTGAGCGGCTCCTTGGGCAGCCTATTCCCAGCCTGGATTAGTGCAAGGCGGTTTTCCTTCCTAGATGTAGGACTTGGTCTTCGTCCTTGTAGATATGATCAAGTTCTGTCTGTCTATTCCATCAGCACTGAATAGCAGCTGTGCTCTCAAGTCTATTGATTTGACTCTCCAGTTTGGTGTCATTTAGAAACCTGATGGGATTGCACTGTATTGCTTTCTCTGTTTGGTTGATTAAGATATTAAAGAAGGGACGTCCCAGTACAGAATCCTGTGGTACTTTGCTGGTTACTGGCCTCCAGTTGCAGGATGACCTACTAACCACTACCCTATTAACCCAAAAATTCATCCATCTTTTATACACCTAACTGGACATCTATCCATACCACAATAACTCAGATGTTGTGGGAGACAGTGTTGAAAGCTTTGCTTAAGTTACTGCAAATGACATCCTCGTTATTATACAAACATTGTTTAAGGAACTTGCAAAACATTTTTGCTGCACATTTAATCATAGCTATGAAAATAGAAGCTATTTTTAGGAAAAAAACCAAAACTACAAACATTTAGACTTTGACAGTTCACAGTTTGTTATTTAAAATGGACACTGAAGACTAACGGTGAATGCAGAAGCATTCTGAAGGAGGTAAGCAGACTGAATAACTAACTGAAAGGAAAAGGCTTTGGAGTCTGAAAGATAAAAATAATTTAAATACTTTTAGAATCTTTTAAATTCAAGCTGGTCGGATTCACCTCTAAATTCACTTCTAAATTTTGGCATCTATCTGTAGTTATCAACATTTAAGGAATGTGTTTGTGCCCCCATGAAGAGGCAAAATATTTAATGGCACTTAGATTGACTTTTTTCTGTTCTCATTCTTGACACTTTGGTTAACTGAATAGCCAGAAGTTCTGAACATTTCAGTTCAGTTTACTGCCTCAGTCTCCAATACATATGAAGCTTAGACATCTAGCATGCATATCTGTACTTTTGGGAGAAGTATAAACTAAAAGGTATATTAAAATAAGTGATTAAAAACATTTCCCTAAGATTAAACATGTAATTTGGGAATAGTATTTTAGTTATGCAGGGTGTAAAATATTTAGATATTGACACACTTGTCAGTATGCTAAAAACATTAATGTGTGCATTGCCAAAAAAATAATGGACACTTTATTATCTCTTATTTTCCCAGGTGTTTCCTTCCTCTTTTATTTTAACAGCTTTTGAGCTTTCCATTTGATCAAATGTTGTAATAGCCAACACACTAACATGATGGTGGATGACACTTGCCCAGATGTTTCAGGATTGATGAAATGCTAAACATTATTGATTTGTTGTATTTTAAAAGGATTCAGGGGTTATATTTGACAAAAAGATTTTATTGCAACCAACTAATTTTCAGTGTTAATCACACAATAATTAAAGATCTATATGACTGCTGGGCATGATTTCTTAGCTTATGATTCCTGTAAAAAATGGTGGTTCCCCAAGCCACATTAGAAAGATGAAGGATTGTATGAATCAAAGATTCATAAACCTAGTTATGGAGTGTCATCAGAAAATTAAGGACAGAATAAAAGATTATCTGTGATGGTTCACAAGAAAAAGCAATGAAAGGAAGGGCAAACAGGACTATATCAAATTCATCACTTGTAGTTATGTGATGTGGGCATATCTTTGCATCTGCTTCACTACAGTGTGTACTGTGGAGTAAGCACTACAGTTCTGCCTACCAGAAATAAAAGAACAAAGGCTCACATTTTGCCATAAAAGTACCTCAGTTTAGGTATATGCTCACCAAAGGGTTCTTCTGAGTTATGCTGGTTTGGTTTTTTAATTGAATTTTATTTTTTTTATTTAAACACAGTAAATTCTTTTGAATTTGTTTGAATCCCAATACTAATTGTTTTAGTGAAATAAATATTAGACCATTAGATGGAAAATACAATGTTAAACATATAATATAGAATATATATGCAGGTTTTTTCCCAAGTACTTTTATTTGTATCACAATTGTGAGCAAATAACTGTAATTTTGCCCACAATTGAATGCCAATTCCAAAATTTTTTGTATGTATGTGTGTGAGATGTGTTTGCACTTTTAAAGCTGCAGTATTTTAAGTGAGGTAAATGTTCCTTTGTTTACACTCAATTTCAGAATCACAAAAATACCTGATAAACTGCAAAAGTCCTAAAATAATTTTCATATTTCTCCAAAATTTATTTACTATTTTATTTCTGTCTTATAAAAATCAGAGACACTCCTAAAACCAGATTTTTTATGTTTATGCTAAAAAATTGGAATGTTACACATGCCGTCACTTGGCTACTTCTGATTGCTTATATTAAAATGAAAAAAAAAAAAAAATCCACAAAATTCCTGAATAACCCATCCTGAACTTCAGACAAAAGTGAGTTAATAGATTCACATTTATTATAACTATTTAATATTGTGCTTCATGTTACTTTACAGGAGATTGATTTGTAATCTTACCCTGTGGTTTCATGGTATGGTTTATTCCTTCTATCTGATTTTCTTACTGTAATTAAGGTCCTGTTCCTCTACTGAGCTATACTTTTCTTTGTAAAATAGTTCAAAGTTGGATCTCTAAGGTGAATGCTGAAACATTGTTGTGAAGAGAAATGATGGTATATTTAGTTATAATCTTTTTTTTCTTATTTCTAAATTGTCATATAAAGATATTTTGATGGTCAAATGTAGAATATGAACAAAACCTGTGATGATAATAAATTAGGAGCTGAACTAAGAAAGAGGACCTAGGAAGTTTAAAGCAAAAATTGGACAAAGAACCAAAATAATGAAAATATGTAAGGCTCTCAACAAAAAAAGCGGTGTATCTAAAATGTATTTTGCTTAAAAGATAATCTGTAACTGTGGTTTATTGACTGTGCACATACTAATTTTCCAGACCTCATTCTTTGTTTACTACAGTCACACTTTACAGCACAACCTTGCCATCTAAGTTTTGTTGGCTTTTCTTTATTCCTTAATTCCAGTCAGGAGTATTTCATACTTACCTGAGCAGGTGATAGTTGTTAATCACAGTGAGGATTATCATCATATGTGAGTTTGCTAGATTTTTCAAGACTTTTTACCAAGAGCTCTATATTTTTTGATTTATATACATTCACTACTAACAGATTTCTTCATTGCCCTGAGCATCACCAAATTTGTACTTTGAAGTCTAAATAGCTGTTTTGTATCAATTTTCAAAGGCCTTTAAAACACCACAGTTTTCTGATAGAAGTTACCAGATTTGTTTTTGTGACATTTGAGCCTAACCAGGTAAAGAGATGGAAATCCTATAATTAATATTATATCTGAGTATGTGCTGCATTGTTTTCTAATAATACTTGGATGACTACTTTATCTATTTCCCTTTTCAAGAGAGGTGAAATACCATCTCTATTACCCAAAGATAGGATTAGCCAATTAGGCACACACAAATCTTTGTGAACAGATGGGATGCCTCTTCAAAAGGTCATGAATTTTAGAGGATGTTACCAATGACTGAGGGGGAAAAAATGTCAGATTCATCATGAAAAATGGTAAGAGGAAGATCCAGAGAACTATGAGGTGGTCTACTTCACCTCAGTGAGTGTACAGGTGATGGAATAATTCCTCTTGGAAGCCATTTTCAGAGATGTGAAGGACAAAAAAGTATTTGGGAGCACCAACATAGATTTAGCCTGCACAGATCATGCCAGACTAACTTTGCATGATGAGATGAGATGAGATGAGATGAGTGCTACTACTGTGGAGAAAGGAAAGGGCAGTGTATGGGGTATGCTTTGATTTTAACAGGGCCTTTTACATGCTTTTATAAAGTCTCCTTATTACCAAACTGGTGACATATGTGCTAGATAAATGGAAAATGAGGTAGATGGAAGATTGATGGGATTGCCAAGCTCAAAGTGCTGTGATAAGCGGTGCAAAGTTTATCTGGAGATTAGCAAGTGGCATCCTTCAGGAATCACTACTGGGACACTGCATTCTCAGCAAGTTTGCTCATGGTACCAAATTTGGAGAAGTGGTTGATACACTGGAGGACTGCTGTACAGAAGGACCTGGTCAGGCTGGAGAAATACGTTAACAGGAACCTGATGAAGTTCAACACAAGCAAGTGCCAAGTCCTCTGCCAAGTCCTGTGCCAAGGCCTGTGCCAGGGGAGGAGCAAGCTTGTCTAACAGCAGAGGTGAGTGGCAGGTGAACTGGCAGAAAAAACAGTTTTGAAAGGCTAATGGACATGAAGTTGAAAGTTATTCAGCAGCAAGAAAGTCAACAACATCCTGAGCATCATTATTAAGAATGTGGTCAGTAGTTTCAGGAGTGTGAACCTTCTACCCTTTTTTTTGGCACTTCTGAGCATGCATGTGAAATTCCATGTCTGGCTTTGGGCTTCCATTTCAAAAAAGACATTAGCTCACTGAAGTGAGTCAAGTAGAGGGTGAGCAAGACAGCCAAGTGTGTGAGACTGGACTGCTGTTGGTTAATGGCTCAAACAATCAGCAGGGTGCTTTGCTGGCAATGCTCAAAGTAACTGTCCCGGTGCAGAGGGTGTGCACACTCATCGCCAAAGGCTACAAGCTGCATGTTGAACAAGATAAGGGAAGAGGATGATAAGAGACAAATCCTATGAGGTAGGATAGTGCTTTTTATCTTGCCAAAGTCCTTACACAAGTCACACAACTGTGAAAACTACCCATCAGGAATGACCAGAACATTCACATGCATTTATCCTTTTCAATGGGCCATAATTGACAGCTGTAATGTCTTAGAAAATGTCATAAACCATCAAAGATCCCCAAAGTGTGCCATGATCCAAAGTATTACATCATCCAGTGTAAAGCTCCCTGCTCCAGGAAAGGTACCTGGGTATTCCCACAGAGCCTGAGTATAATATTAACCCACAGGAGTTTGTGCTTTGTGGGCTTCCCCCACTCCCTGATGGATCAAAACAGCAACCATCACTTTGACAAGACTGTGACCATTGCTTCAAGTCACCAAAAATGCCACAACCAAGTCTTGTTGCTGCTGGGCTCATGGGTGGTGATTAAATACCTTTCCATTCTTACTGTTTCTTTCTCTTTCTTTCCCTTACACATTTGAAGTGGTTTTTTTTATGCTTTTAAATTGCTATGTATGCATGTATGGCTAGGCTTTGCGAACAAAGATTTGGGAAGGGCTCTACATGTGGGTGTGTCCTTCGAGCCTGTGTAATGGATTTTTTAGGTGAGGTACAGCATGCGCAGAACTTACCCCAACCTTTAACTCCTAAGGTTCAACTGCCACATCCAAGCAAGCTTGGACAGTGACAGTGAAGTCCTCAGGACTAGAACCTATAGCACTTGGTATTCCCAGGAGGTCTCCCATCCATGTACTAACCAGGCCTGACCCTGCTTATCTTCCAAGACCTGATAGGATCGGATGTCAGGAAGGCATATTACTATAGATAATAACCAAAATGGCTACATACTTGCTTTCCGTTGCAACCAAATTGTTCTAAAATAAATCCCATATATCTATATCTATATATCTATATATCTATATATCTTTACAAACACCTATCATTCAGTGTTGTTCCACTCTAATATACCTCAAGGGTTCTGTTAACAAGTACCTGGGTTACCCTTTCTCACAGGGGTGGGACATAACAGCAAGGGGCTGGAAGACATGATGGATGAGGAAACGAGGTTTGTTTTGCCTTAAAAAGAGAAGTCTCAAGGGGATCCTTGTTTCTGTCTGCAACTGCCTGAATGGATGAGGCCAGACTCTTACCAGAAGTGTGCAGTGACAGGATGTGAGGCAATGGACACAAGCTGCAACACGAGAAGTGACAGCTAGATATAGGGAAAAACTGGTTTTACAATGAATATTCTCAAGCACTGAAATTGATTGCCCTGACAGTTTGTGGAATCTCTGTCCTCAGCGGTGTCTGAGACTTGACACAGCCCTGTGCAACCTGCTCTAGTTAGAACTTCTTTAGGAACAGGGTCATACGCCCCTTCCAATCTAAAATATTCCATGATTCCATTAAATTGTGAATTTGGCTCTGGTCCTTAACACTTTTTATTATAGAAATTCTTTAAACATAAATCTTTAACAAGGCAGGTCATTTACTGTGGAAACTGACTAGAGCTGTCAAAGCACTCGAGGTGTCATACACCAAAGGATGCAGCAGCTTGCCAACTTTGTAGAGCTATGAAAGCTAAACAGATTGTAACAGCAAAGTGTGTTTACAGTAGTGGATAGTGTTTAACCATTGTTTATACCAACTACATTGAAACTTCCAAAATAGACATATTCATTTAGTTAAATTTATCTGCCCCCATCTAACATCCATTTTTTTCCTTGGAAGTACTTCTTCAGTTTTTGGTTTTAATTGGAGTCACTGTGCTCCTTAGTATTTTATCCAGAGGTCTACATGCTTGTTCCAAAACAGGCACAAGTCAATATGTTGAAAGCCTTTTCAGAATTCTGTATACATTTTCATTCTATCATACCAACTGGTCTACACATTCAGCCACAGAACATAGTATGGATACTAATTACAGACCATAAAGTGTATCATCAGTTAAATGCTACGAAAAGGAGAAACACATTTTTGTTTCTTTGATGTATCCTAAGCCTATTTTCCATCTCATTGCAAAGGAAATAAGGTTGGTTAGTATGGGGGTGATAGTGTGTGTGTGGATCTCTTAAGGTCTGAGGTGACTGATGAATGCATCCTTAAGGACCAGAGAACCACCTGTAGAATGTGGATGCCTTGTAACCTGTAGAACCTTTCCATGTATGTTAGGTGAACTACTGACCAATAGTGTACTGTCATGTTATATACAGGAGTAGATAAAAGTGAAGCTGTTACTAAGAATAAAGTCCTTTGTCTTCAATGAAGCCTTCTGATCTCACTGCAGCCTGAGTTGTCTCTGCCCCCTCTGACCGCCACTAAGTTAACCTACTTTACCCAATAGGTTAGTGCTATGCATCCTGACTTGAAACGCCACATTTGCCACTCACATCTCACATGGTGAAATATAGTTTAGCCCTTCCAGTTACTATATCCCAAACTTTCACCATCAGCTTTTTCTCCAGTTCCATTTGCCGCTTCTTCATAAAGCCTCTGTTCTAGTAAAAAACAGAGCAGCAGTAATTATTTATTTCTCTCTCCTAGCAACAAAAGCCTGTTCACCCAGCTGCTCACTGTGCCTCCATGATCAGACTCTTGCTATAACACTTTCCAAGACTAAAGTTTATTGCTCTGTATAGGTAGCATACTGCTCTGACATACCAGCTACATCTCCAGTAACTCAGTTATTCCTTCCATCAACATGGTAGAAGTGTCATACTCCACAGATTTTGAGTAAAAGAGACAGGCTGTGGACGTAGCCCCCACCACAACCAACCCCTTCAACCTGGATGAATGATCTAGACACCATAATCTAAATTTGTAGTAGCTCTGCTTTGAGAAGGCAGTTGAACAAAGTAGTTTTCAGAATTCTTCCCCCCTCCCTCCTCCCCCAACTAATCATTCTTCATTTGTAGTGAACCAGCCCTCAAAGCAGGGCCTTGAGTGTTCTTCAGCACTATCCGTCTCCATGCCAGCAGTTTGTTGTTGCTCTGCTTCCTGGATCTGCCAGTGTGACTGAATGGTAAGCTTTTGCTTTAACTTTAAAGATTCTTCTTGGGAGCTTACTCTTCACCCAGCTCTTCCTCCTAGAATTTCTTGTACTTCTATAGAAAGAGATGTTCCTCCTATTCATCAGCCCCAGACTGTGCCTCAGGCCTAGCTGTGTGTTTTCAAGGATAGAGTGTGCCATAAAGATTGTCCTGGGAACCTGTGGGACATAGTGGCTGTGCAGGCAATGTCACCACATTTTTAGGATGTCAAAACCCAACTTTATTGCCAAGTGAATCTAGCAGTCAGTACAGCTCCAGGACTGCTCTAAAGAAGCAGCTAAAGCACATGAGAAGCCCATTTAGAAGAAATAGAAATTGCCTCCTATAAGGGACAGGGGAAAAGGTAAGAAAAACAATGGTTGGAATTTACATTATCTACAGACATTTGAAATCTGATTGGTTTTGGTGCCTTTAGGGTTTGTCCTTGAAGCATAATTTGAGTAAACAGTAATGTGTATGGAAAGGAGTGTAGCTTGCCTGAGTTTCCATAACCTTTCTCTACAACATTGCTTTACTGATGTGATAGCTCAGTCCAGACTGAGATCCCATAGCATTATGGACACTGAAATTTCACTGATGTCTGAGATAAGTCATGTCGCTGCAGAGACTGCCTGAACTTCAAGCATAAAACATGAGTACTTCCCTCTCCTTTGCCATTGCCTCATTGTATTACCTTAAACAAATCTATCTATTTCTCATCTGGAAAATAGGCATTAATGAAACCAATGTACCTTACATGGCAACTGTTAAGATTAATTAGTTAATACTGTGGAGCTCATGTCTTCCTTGGTTTCCTGTGGTCCACAACAGACACATGTAGAAACAAAGGAAGAAATTGCATGTTTAAACCAGACAGTTTCCTTGTCCAAAGAGAAAGAAAGGGTAAACACAGATTGTCTGAGATTTCGACTTCCTTTTCTTTTGCCAGTTACATCTACATTTAGAAGACTAATGCTCTAATAATACTTGCCACTCATTTGGAAATTCAGATGAGACATTTGGGTTTCTTAAGTAGTTTTGCATTAGACTTAAACTATCTCATAAATAAATGATGACTTAAAAAAATATGTCTACATTTCATCTTATTATAGTAAGAAGGGCGATTATAGAAAGAAATACCCTAGGGGTGTTACAGTATATTGGTCCTTCAATATGTAGGTGATATTATCATGTGCTTTAACCACTCCAGTCTTTAACAAATCAATTGATTGTACTATTCTTTGACATCAGAAACAGCACATTTTTTCTTTTTTACTAATTTTCAGTTTTGCATGTATATGTGTATATATATATGTGAATACATATGTATAAACATTTTATCTTCTATATTATTACATTCCTAGAGGAAAATGTGTTTCCTGAACAAGTTTATGTGAGCCTACCTAGGGTCCTGTGTTCTCAATCAGTGGCAGAGCATGCTGCTCTGACTTTCCACCTCCATCAGCCAGATTGCATCTAGCTCAAATCTGACTGAGTTATCAGTGTAGGCATATTGATAGTCTTAATTTTCTACCTGTAAAGCGAAAGGATAGTTGAGCAGATAAACACAGCAGAGATTGAGAGGCATATACTGAAATACATAACAAGACCAGGTATTTAACTAAACCCAAGAGAATCAAAAAGCTATGATGATTGTATCCTGTGTTCTAAAAAATTACAATACTTATTAAATATTTTGGAAAGTCTGATTCAGCAAAGCATTTAAGCATAAACTTAACTTGAAGTCAATAGTACTTAACCACTTGCCTATAACTAATTATGTGCTTAAATGGTTTGTTCAATTTGTAATTTAATATAAATGCATATGAAGTTTGGGGTTTTCGCATTATTTTTGTTTTAAAAATGAAACTTAAAGAACAGATTGTTTCACTTCTTCATTTCTAATTAGTTTCTTCTCACTAAAATTTTGTAATTGAGATCCAACAACCTAAGGCAAAATAATTTTTCTTCTTCTCTAAAAAATCAGATGATATCTATCAAGTATTTTTCACATCCTTTCCTGAAACACTCTTGCATCTCATATATAGTGTACTTCTATTTATATTTTCTTAGGTGAAAGAGTAATGGTTTCCTATAGTTATTATTTCTGAAATAACTCTTGTTTTGTTATTCCTTTGTAAACTCTCACTTAGTTGCTCTGAAAATATAATTCTAATAGATGCAGAATGCTCACTTCAGTGTTTTCCTTTTATTCATCTAAGAGTCACTCATTACTTGGAAGAAAAGCCCCTGAGATGGTTCAAAAAAAAAAAAAGAAATAGAAAAAAAGAGTTTTTTGTGAGATTACATGCATGGTAAAGTTATAAAAATGACAATGTTTGCATTTCTTCCTACTGTTCAAGAGTAAATATTTAGAAAAACAGTCATCTGAAAAAGTTCCTTGTAAAATAGAATGGCTTTTCAGACTCACTGATGCCAGGAGTGCAATGAGAAGTCCATGAAGCTTACATTACTAAAATGAACCAATATTATGAAAAGTTAGTTTTTATTGCAGGCACTTGTATTGCTCAAACGTGTATTTTTAATCATACTGAAATCATCCTAAAACATTTTAAATCTACCTCTTGCTTTATTTTTTTCCCAGCTCCTGCTTTGTCTTTACCCCCCCACCCCACTATTTACTGCAATCAAGTGCTTTTTCTGTAATCACTCCCATAATTTTTCTTGATGCTGAGTCTGCAAGATGTTGCAGTAATCATTTAATCAGTAACAACACACTTGTATTCCTACTGCATGATTAAATTAATGTAGTTTACATATGTTACATTTAGAGAAACCACTGACTCATCAAACAAAGATAAATATGGTAGTATAATTAAATCTCTTCTGATTTTATATCATATAAAAATACTCAAAATAAGTTCAGGATTTTCCACGTTAATTATAAATAAGCAGCTATTTCTAACAATTACCCTATAGCTAAAAGTAAATCACAAAAGAAAAAAAGAAAAGAAAAGAAAAGAAAAAGAAAAAAGAAGAGAAAAAAGAAAATAAAAGAAAAAAGAAAAAAAAAGAGTTAGACAAAATAGCTCTAACATTATTTACACTGATAACAATTTGCCTGTTTCTGGAAAAATAGTTTGTTCTCATTGTCTTATGACATGGCTCCAGTCTCTTAGCAAGTTTTGTGAAGACCTAGAATTAAGATTTTTCTCAGACAACAACACAAGATGTTTAAAACATTGTGGAAGAAATTAATTGTGAATGAAAAATTTCTCAAAAAAAATTGTACTCACTTCATTTGTAAATACATTTTATTCTTTGTTACATTTTTTTCTATACATATTTGTTCATGTGTTGATGACTTTTTTCTCTTACCATTATTGGGTCAGTTTCTTTTAGCAGCATTAAAAAAACCTACCTTGAAGATAATGTTCAAAATATCAATATAGTTGGTTTTTAATCAAAGGAAAGATTTTAAATTAGGATATTGTCAACTATAGGCTACTTGAAATTCCACAACAACTTTTCCTGGAACTGAAAAGCCCCAAAATTCCCCATACTTGGGATAAGATTTTTTTTTACCATGACATGTGAAACTGGACCTGTTAAAAGCATTTTCAGTCAGAATGGAGGTTCAAACAGATGAGTCAAAAACCTTTGTGACTTCTCATATACACTGGAGTTCTCTTCAATGAGGACTCTGCTGACAAAATTCTAAGGAATAGTTAAACCTATTGTGCCTTCATGCCCTGGCAAACAGAAATGAATTAGCAAGTGGAGTTATTTCATAAATTAAAGGTCAGCCATAATTTTTTGGACATAATGAAATATCCTTTTCAGTTAGAATAACTATAACTTCTGAAAGAAAGTCTTCCACTTTTTAAACATTATATATAAACTGTATATACCTATGACAATGATTATATAATCACGTCAGCTTATCTTATGTGCTGACCTTGGTTCAGCAGACAGCTGCTCATCGAGCTGCTCTGCCCCTCCCTCTCCTTAACATGACAGGGTGAGAAAAAAAAAAGGATCTTGGGTCAAGATAAAGATAGGGAGATCAGTGTCCAGTTGATATCACAGGTGAAATGGATTTGACATGAAGAAAATAAATTTGATTTATTGCTAATGTTGCTGCGAGTGCCCCCCAAAACAGGACTTCGAGCCAAGTTAATGCAGGATAAGATAAAAAGGTACATTCTTTAATGGCCAGGCTTGGGGTTTTTAGGAGTACATGATGACATTTTTGTGCTGCCCCCTTCCTCCCAGAACACTGATTTCCATGGTTTTTATAATATTGACCACCCAATCCCCAGTTCACACATCTCTCAGTCCAGCCCCAGTCCCACCCCTGTTCCATCCCCCAGAATTTTGGGGCTGGGGTCACTGGGACCCTCTGTTCTCCATCAGCTCTTCTTCCTCAGGCTTTGGAGTTCTTCCAGTGCTCTTAGACTCAAGGTTGTTGGTTTATGTTTGGTCTTGTTTTGCAGGCCTTTCTGATAGTTGTCAGCTCTTGTACCTTGATGAGAACCTAAACAGCTAAAAGAATTTGAGCTACTAATCTGTGGTAGGGGTTAGGATGTATAAACAATGAACATGAGCTGTTACAAATATGAACACTACATTTGCTACAGTTACTGTGTTCCTAAAATCCATAAAAATGAAAAATCAGAAACCCTTTGGCATCACTAATTAAAACAAATTTGTCAGTGAGTAACAAAATAAGTAAAATAAGTAAATCCTTATACACATATAATTAGATTATACATTTTGGCCTTAGTATGTGTGCATTAGTATGTGTGGTTTCATTCTAGAATATGCAAATCATTCAAATGATTGCAACCATTGATAGAAAAAACACAAATCCTTAATGTATTGAATGTTGACATGTAATTATTGACCCAAAATCAATACAAAACATGTAATGTGTGTAATTATGGATATGTACATAGTAGAAACTTAAAAATACCTTTATAGCTATGAAACATCTTAACTGGCTTTTTGGAAGGAACATTTGATTCATAGAACTTAGAATCATAGAATGGTTTTGATTGGAAAGGACATTAAAAATCATCCAGTTCCAATATCTCTGCCATAGACCAGGCTGCTCAGAGCCCCATCCCAGCTGGCTTTGAATGCTTCCAGTGATGGGAAATCTACAACTTCTTTGGGCAACCTGTTCCTCTGTGTAACCACCCTCACGGGAAAGAATTTCTTCCTTATATTTAATCTGAAGCTGTCCTCTATCTGCCTGGCTGTAATTTTGGCTGTTACAAAAATGTACCTTTTTCAAATGTACTCATACTACTAAACCAGCCATGCTAATCATACCACTGCATCTACAATTGACTAGTACTGAGACAAGAAGAGATGTACACAGAATGTCTTGAAAAACAATGACATAGACTGTTGCATCTTTATTTTAAACAAATTCAAATACCTTTTATATTGATAATTATTTATATAGATATTAAATTGTTTCATCAATACATTTATTATCATTGAATACACTTTTAACAAGTTATAAAATGTATGACGAGCTATTTTTTCAATTACTTTTCATACATTGCATTAATAATGCTTCTTTAACGTTTTTATTTGTTCTGCTGGTTTATACATCATTTTGCTTTTGATCAGTATCAGGCTAACAGAGACTTAACCTATTTATCCCACTTCCTTTTTAAAATATTGGAAAACTGTTTGCTTTTTTTCCCAGTTCCCTGGAAGCTTCCTCAGAATGATTGATTCATAATAATGATTAACTGATAATTGAAATTAATTATTTAGAAGAATCATCAAAAAATTCTCAAAAATATCCTTGAGTAAAAGTTGCCCAATCCTCATAATTATTAAAATTTATCTTCAAAAGCTGTCATCTAACAGTTCTGACAAATGAAATGGAGAGAATTTTCTTATATCTAAATTAGAGTTATGTAATTTTGCTTCCAAGAATAGAAACATGTGTAGAGGATGTACTTTCTTGATATCTTATACAGACAATTCTCTTTTTTAAAATTAAAGTATTTTCTATATGGCACTGTTAAAATTAGTTTCATCCTGGAATATTTAAATATTTTGTTGCATTGTCAGAAGGAGGTAGGTAAGCTTTGAAATTATTTTTTTCTATGTGGTCTGGGTGTACGTGTAGAAGTGCTGGCAGCAGGGAGGCTGCAGGGATTGCCCATGCTGGACACAGCTGTTTTCAGCCAAATTCAACAGACGTAGCACAGGACATCAGCCAAGATGGTAGAGTGACTGGTAAAACATATTTAAAAAAAGAGCAAAACCACTGCAGTGTTGGTGGGCCAGGGACAGATGGAGAGGGGAAGAGGGAGAAAAGGAACAGGAGGAAGGGAGGGAGGAAGGAAGATGGGAGAAAGGGAGGAGGAAGGGAGAAAGGGAGGATAAGGGACAAAGGAAGGAAAAGAAAAGTTGAAAGGAACTGAAAGTGGTCCAGGTGCTCGAGGAGATATCCACTGCAACTCGCGGAGGGCCCCATGCTGAAGCAAATGGATATTCCCTGAAGGAACTGTGGCCTGTGGGCAATCCAGACTGCAATAGATTTTCTCCTGAAGGATTCAGCGTGTGGAGAGGACCTACATCAGAGTGAGGCAAGAGTTTGAGGAGGAATGAGCAATAGAGAGAAGCTATTATGTACTGATCATAACCCTCTACCTCCCATCCCTACTGTGTTGCTTGTTTGAGTACATGCTGGAGTTGGCAATGAAAAAAGAAATTCTGCCTGAGGGTGAAAAGGTGCTGTTTTCATGTTTGCCTTTTTCTTGGTCATTTTGAAAATATATTGTAATTGGCTATTAATTATTTTTCCCTAAGTTGAGTCTATTTTGTCTGAGACAGTACTGGTAAATGATATCCCTCTCTTCATCTTCAAAATATTTCTCAGGTGTTGTGTTTTTGTGGTTTTTTTTTCTGTTTTGCCCTTGTTAAATGTTCAAACAAAGGCAAGTGGTGGTGGGAGGAGTCCTTCAGGGAATTTTTCTCCCCCTACCAACACAAAGGTTTTAGGCATTAAATTGCCAGGACTGAGAACAAAGGAATGGTTAATGACTCTAGATTCCAACTTAATAGAGAGGTGGAGGTGAGAAACACGCTCCCAAGCACCTGGGAAGGGGAGAAGTTTTTCCTGGGTGCTGGCTTCACTTTGGTTTTGGGCAGCTGCTGAGAGAGCCACTGTTTGCTGAGCTGGTGAGAGCTCCTTCTGGCTCTGCTCTTTGCCTCCCCCCCCTTCCCTCCATCTCTGGGCACACTGAGCTTCAGAGAGAGAGAGGGGGGAATGTCACAGCTGCTTTGGGACACACTGCAGACCTTTTCCTGGGGACCGACTTCGACTGGAAGAAGATTTCTGGGAATTACCACCACTCCTCAACTCCCAGTGTTTCCTTCTTTTGAAGGACAAGGAGAGAGAGAGAGTCTGCTCTTCCCCCACGGGGAAGGCTCCATCCTGCGCCACATGAGTCATACACTCCCCTTATTTCTGCCTCACTGGGAATAGACTGAGAATTCACCTCACAGCCAGCTGAGGTGAGAGACTGCCACTGTCCATAAATATAATTGCACCAGGAGGAACCTACAGTTTTAGGGTGGGATTTTTTTTTTTTTTTTGGTGCTGGGGGAGGAGTGTGCTCTGATCTGTTTATAGTTATCTATATCTCTAGTAGTTAAAAACAGTTATCCTTCTTATATACATTTTCTAATTAAAAGGTTTTTTTTTAATTTAATAAGGGGTGATATAGTTATTGAGGAGTAATCCTCTCCTCTGGTTTTGGTAAATATTTTGGTTCCCCTCAAACTAAGACAGCACCCTATCCTGTTAGAGGGAGAATGAAGGAGCAGCTGGGTGGGAATTCAGCTGCACCACATTATGTCATCCCAGGAAAATAGATCTTTGCTGTTTTTATGGTTGCACAGACTGAATAAATTCATCTATGTACTGTATATGAGACAAATACTAAATTTTTAGTAGACTTGAGTAAAACCTGTTATGTATTTACAATATAAATTATCAGCAGTTTGTATTTTGCTCTAAAACCTATGCATACTGTTTGCATAGATTTCAAAGTGTTGACTGAAGTAATACCAATATATGCTTTTTGTTTTCAGTGAAATATATGCTTTTTTGTTATCAGTGAAGAAATAAGATGTAGTAAGTTTAAAGTTTGGATTACTAAAACACAATTTTTGAGGAAAAGAAGACAAATATAAAATGCTTACAGGCTGAGTTGTGAGTCTGAATAGAGTATCCAAAATGCTAAAATATGTAGAGTACAGCAAATAGTGACTTTGAGCAAAAAAGTGCTATTTTTAATTAATGATATCATAAGGCATAATCTTTGTTGTGTCAACTGACTAAAGGATACAGCCTCAAGTTGTCCTCCGTGAAGCTAGCACACAGTCAGTTTGCCAGGCAAGAGTGAGTAGTTCAGCTAAATGCTGAAATTTGTCTATATTGTTTGCAAAATTACTGTCTTCTATATTGAGAACTTTTCAGTCAAGGCAAAAAAAGGAAGCAGTGGTATTTTTCAATTATTGGTTTACATTTTCATTACTTTAGGAAAATACCTTGGAAGTCACTGCATCACTTTTTGATGTTGTAGGCATATCTTAAAATACATCTTAGGAAATAAGGAAACTCAGTCTTGAAAGTACCTGGATTATTTTTCCTACTACTTCTAACCTTTAATTAGAAATTTGTTTAGGATTATTAACTAACATTAAACTAAAGGTTTCTCTGATTCAATAGCATTTTTAAGAATGTAGAATCTTGTGATACTGGGTTCACTTTAACTAACTGCAACTTTACTCCTTCATGTTAATTTCAGAGACCTCTATAACAGTAATAACAAAAATAGAAACTATAGTAATGAGGTTTTGTAAAAAATTAGCATCTTTTAGTTAGTTTAAAAAAAGTTTCTCTTCATTTTCTGTTTTAAATATGAGCCACAAAACCGTAAAATTCTCAATAACCTATATGCCTATAGTCCAATATAAAGACATGAGAAATCCCAATCAAGTGGTAAATAAATAAATAGGTATATGATGTTTACCTTCCAAATAAAACATAGATTATTATATTATATAAATTGCAAATATTGATATATTTTTCATAATGAAGTTAAAATGTAAAGTGTAAAATATATAAAAAACAGTAAATGAATATAATTCCTGTGCATTAAATACAAATGAAGTTTAAGAAATTATAAACTTAAAAATAAGATTATTTAAATTGCAATGTACATAAGACCTAGAAATAAAAATTTGAATTTGATGGTTTTTTTATTTAGATTTAAGGGGGAATGGAGCTATTCAAAACTCACATTGAGAATTATGATATAACTTGACTTTAAACTGGAATTAAACTGGAAACTTAACCAAATTTTAACAATTTGGGTGTAGGACCAAGTTTGCAAAAAATTTTAATGAAGAAAAGGACAAAGACATACGAGAACCAGGCAGTGTTGAGTATTTCAATAATGCACAGCAAAGTAACAACTTGTAAAATTGAACCATAAGAATCCATTACTTGATAAAATTTTAGAAGTCTGGAAGAAAGGTGGATCATAGGGACTTAAAACACAACATTAGTGGAGAAAGATCGGTACCATTTATTAAAAGCTTTTAGGTGCACACCATGGAACATTCACACATGTGATCAGAGGTGTTACAGTTTTTATAACCTCCCCAGCCATTAGCATATACGATATCTACAGCCAACCCAGGGTACCCTGTTGCCCCACCCATAGAGGTCCTTAGAACTGCCCCTTTGGAGAAGCTCCAAGGGCCCTGGGTCGTCTTCTTTTTTGTCTTCAAACTATCTTGCAGGTGACTTCTTCAAAACAGCACGTCCTTGGCATAGCTTAGAATCTGTGAAAAAGTGCCCAATGATCTCTAATATGTGAGCAATCCAGGAAGATACATGTAATCTGTATAATTCCAAAAATCCACAAAATATGCACCAAAATCCTTAGGCATCAATGAAGTAGTGCATGGACACAGAATGCATCATGACTGTAAAAGTATATGTTTAAAAGAAGAGGAAGGGAGGAATCTGTACGAAACAAATGAAAGGAGTATGCAGAGATGGGGAAGAAAATAATAAGGAAGGCAAGGACATTTGCAAGCTTGAGGAATTGCAAGGACCAAATTACTTCCTGCAGTCTGAAGGAATGAATAGGAAAGGAGTTACTGAAGTGCATGTGTGTGTGGTGTTTGTGTGCATGGGTATGCTTGTGTGTGTGTGTGTGTGTTTGTGCTTGTGAGTGTTTGTGTCTATGCGTATATTTGTGTTTATATGTGTGCGCAGATACAAATATGGAAGAATTCAGTATTTGAATTTTGCAATTTCATCTTACTATATGCTAATCATAATGCAAATAACATACTTAAATGGTCAATATCTAAGCAGAACTATCAGTTGAAACCTGTGATTTATTACTGAGTAGGATTATTTGTGATGCTTAAGATTTTTATAACATTATTTCCCCCTAGTTCCTTCCTTTCACACAAAGTTATATATAGATTCAAAGATATTTTGGAAAGAAATTTTGTCAAAAGAATTGCTAAAAGCATAAGGAAACCATTAGATGTAGATTTCAGTAATTTAAATTTCTAATATTTGATTTTTAAATGATGAAATATCCAATAACCCAAATGACTCTACACAAACGTATACATGGAATAAATTATTTTAAATGAAAGCACAAAAATTATTTGGTCAGCTGCTCTAGTCACTGTAAGGTTAGGAACAAAAGCTATTATTGTTCAGTGTATTTTTTCACAGGAAATAGACAGTGGCAAACATACAGTAGTTCAACACATGAGATCAGAGACACAGTTTTTACAGTAAACCAAAACCAGATGTTGGAAGGACTCAAAACCTTTACAGAAATTATTAGTTATATTTGCCTTTGAAAGTAAAGAAAGTTTACAGAGAGTCATGTACCTGATTAAGAAAAAGGCAGGTTAGAAAAGCTATTCATTCAAGGAAAAATATTTGCCATACAGACTTTTATATATAGCAGTTAGTTATGTACATAGGATCTGAATTTTACTTTCATTTGGTTTTTGAATAAATATGTTCACTTATACATACTACTAAACACTTTAGAAATTAGGAAAAGGTTAAATATTTTAAAACAGAAGGCAGAATTTTGCAGGAAGCCCTCGGAATAAAGTTCTATCATTAGTGGATCCAGCATTAGGCATTAAAGAAGACTTTTATTTTAAGAATTAATAAGAGAGAAATTTAAATGTATGATACAAAATGGGTAGTATATAGCTTTTCATGTAGCACAAAGTGCTTCTCTAATTAAATATTACTGAATGCTAACTGATCCAGGTATTTGGATCAGTTATCCAGGAATTTGATGGAATAGTCAAAAATAAGGTCTCAGTGCTACATTCCTACAGGTTTCTTGTGAATAGGCACTTAAGAAGATAGAAAAAGAAGGAGACTATAACATGTTAGACACCAAGGTTTATCTGTCATAGAGCACAGATCTATGGTAAATTAGACATTACTTCTAGTACCTCCTAAACTATTTATTTTCTTGGTTTGTTCAGATTATCTTTTGCAGACATTGAGCTAAGTTTTCATAGCAAAGGATAATTTTCCTAGCAAGGATTTTGATATTTTTTTCTCTATACTTTTTTCATAAGCTGTAGATGGGTTTAAAAACTTAGGTACTCATCTTGATCTTTGTCCTTTTGTAGTCCTCTATCTTTAGAGCTATAAAGTCTTGAAATTCTGGAGTTAGGTAATCCTGCTGCGTTGGAGAGATGTCTGTAGGGAATATGCAATAACTAATAGGAAACATTGCAAGAGACTATAATACCAGAGAAATTGTTGAAGATGTAGTCACTGTGAAAGAGAAAATTGTGCCATTTGATTTTAACTCATGATTTAAATCTGTTAAGCTTTTTGAAGCTTCATGTACATTAAATATATAAATTAAATACATTGCAGGTTAAATGACAATCCTCTTACAATAGTACCAATAATTAAATAAAATCATACGAATTAGCTCACAAAGAGTCTTTGCCATCAGTCAGAAAATAACTTGAAGTTTCCTAAAAGTTGCTCTGCAGAACCTCATCCTGTTAAACACAATTTCAAGTGAAAGAAAACTTCTTTGAGCAGAACTTGTGGTATTTGCTTTACTCAATACCCACTTGCAGGTGCAATCCAGTGCAAACCCTGCTAGAGAAAAGGAACATATTTACATCTTCCCAATAAAGTTTGAAGTATGCAGTTTGACTTTAAATTGAAAATAAATATACAAGCCCACATAAAATTCAGATCTTAACAAATACAGGAAAATGTGGACTAAAATGTACTAAACAGAACAATTAAATTGCCATTACTCTTCTTTGGTAATGTTTAGGCCATAAGTATTTTTGATAATGGTTTGCACTGTTTGACTAAATGCTTATAATTGTGTAAATATGTTGTCACAAGAAAGGGGAGACAGAAATGCAAAGACTTCTAGTCTTATATTAATATAAAGTTATTAGCTATAAGCGTCCTCGGAACAATCAAAGCTTTATGAACCCAGCACTGCCTGTCGACTTTGAACACAACACAGGCTGGAAAGATTTTTGACTCCCCTATGAGGACCACACTTAAGTTAGGGAGAAGTTATTAGCAATAAGCTCCTCCAGACAATCAGATCCTTATGCACCCAACACTGCCCACTGAACATGGATAGTACACAGGTTGGAAGGGTTTCTGACCTCTGATATGAAACCACACTTAATAGCAAGAAAAGAACTTTCTACACAACAGCTCCTGAAATAACATTTATTAATACAAGCAGGTGGCAGTTATTGTGGGGTTTGTGTTGCCGGTGATAATATTCAGCTGCAAGATTGCATTTAATTGATACTAAAAGACCCCAAAAGAAACTAGCACAAAACACATTTTACAGAGACAAGCACACCAAATTTAAGTTTCAACACAGCAATGTATCCCATTTTCATGACAGACAGAAACTAGCAACAGGAAGCTATTAGCTAGAAACACAACCACCCAAAACACTTTTCTAGACACTCCCTCAGTAACATAGGGCAATAAAATAGCTTGCACACCACCTTCTCTGTAACACAAAGCAAAAGGAAAGAACAGAACTGCTTCTTATCAACACACATGTTGAAAAAGAACACAATAACTAATAAAAAGTAAAGTACATACTTAGTAAATAGCAAAGTGTAAAGCAAGTTACTGTTAGTATTAAAGTAGGAAAACACTATTATTAAAGAAGGTGCTTTTAGAGTAAGAATTAAAGTAGCTGTAAGCATAAGATGTAAAATAGAATGTATAAAGGGATAAGCTTTGTAAGAGAGTAAAATATAAGATATAAAGTATAGAAAGCACATGGTTTCTCACCCCTACATTGTTCCAAGAGGTGGGAGGAGGCAGGACAAACTGCTCGCAGTTACCCCATCAGAGACGATGGTATTTCTCCCCAGTTTTCACTTTACTCCATCTCTTTTTATACCTTTTTTTTTTTTAATTTAGGTGGTTTTGTGTGACTAAAGTCAATACTTTGGGGGTGATACAGATGGCTGAGGGGTGGCTCCTTGAGTAGTCATAGAAGATATCACAAAGGAGGGCCACGCCATTTTTTACAACACTTCATCCTTTGTGAATCTTATCAGTTTGAAAGCTCTTGGTCCTCTGCTGGGAAGACCCCTCCAGGGGGCTGAGGCATTTCCCTCAACTCCTCAAGCCTTATCAGGGCTATCACCCCACATGTGTAAACACTAAAGGCTTTTTAACTGTATTAAATGTTTAAACATTTGATAGTAACAAATTTCCATTATATTATAGTTTTATAAAATCTTACTGAATTTCCATAAGAAGCAAGCATCTATCATAAACTTATATTCAGTTAAAGTTCATTATGGCATTCTGCAGTTTGATCTATACTCTGTACTGTCCATAAAAAGGCACTGTACTGTAATGTAACATATCTTATTAGATAATTTAAACTTGGTTTTATGAACTGGGTTTTTGAAAATTTTCTTGCCATGATGGTCTACTTGAACACAGAGGTTGAAACAAAGGATGTAGATTTACATTCATGTGGGAAGATAATATTTATGAAGGAAGATGTGTATGGTACCACATATTGCAAAATGTTCTTGGATCTACTCATTTTCCTTCCTCTTACATTGTTATATTGTACATGACTGAAATACATAATGTTAGAATTCATGGGATGAGCTAATAAAGTAATATTCCATTGAGATTTAATGGAAACATCAGCATCTTTAAATGACTATGCAGACATTTATAAAGTATGCAGCAGAGGCTGATACTGAAAGCAAAGTTCTGAGTCAGATGAACTGAATATCTATCCAAACATTTTGATCTTGATGTATATACAAATGACCAATTGTAAGGAAAGAGAAATTTTTTCAGTCTGGTTTCTGCTAGGAAGGTGTAAACATCACAAGTTAAGCTACATTGATAAATAGTGTTTCTAATTGGCATCCTTGCTGATCATTTCAGACAGATAAATGGTGAAAGAAACTGAGCTCCCCTCCTGCACCTAGAGATGATTGCTCCAGTACAAGATTAATTTACTTTTGTGGTGATTGTTTTCCCACACACATACAAAGAATTGGCAGATACTGCTTACTGTTACAGTTCCTTTTAAAATATATGAGTGAAACAAATATCAAATGGCCAGCATTGAAGTAAAAAAAAAAAGTCTAGCATGTCTGTTAGTGGAGTACAGCAACAATTAATTTTATGGCTAGTATGTTAATTATGGAAAGTCTTCAAATGAGGTAATAGAGATGTGTTACATCAAGGATCCTTATAAGAGATCCATAAAGCTATGGGGTGCTTTTCAAGACACTTTGAAAACTAAATTTAACAACAGTGAAATTACAGTGATACTGCAATGCAAAAATAATGTAAATGTAATCTGAACCAGTAAAATAAAGTATATTATCTGCATTAGAAGATAAAATGCCAGTTGGTGTAGTTCACAAACTCATATGTACTTCTGTCTGTTTAAGGAAAACCAAGATGACTAAGGGTAGTATTGCAGAAGAAACTGTTCTCTTGAAAATAGATTAGTTTGGTATATATTATTTATTTTGCGTCTACTAGCCAAATGGTTTATGAGTGAGCATGAGGCAAACATTTTGGACATTTCCTTACTATCCTTACATGGTGCTGGTGATAAATACATGTTAAAATTTACATATTTTTTAAGTGAGCAATCACATAGTGTTTTCTATAATGATTTTCAAACTTCTGTAAGACGAGGCAAAGCTTTGGCCTTATGCTTAGAGCTACGAAAGTTTGCACAGCAAAATGGCCTGTACTCCAGGTCAGCACACTTTAGATTCAGGTAAGGGTAAATGCTGCTAAGGGTTAATGAGGTTGTACAGGAATGAGGACAATGCCCAACGAACTGTGGATGCAGAAGCAGCAGATTGCTACCTCCATTTCTTTCTTTTGCCTGTCAATACCCCTAACTCAGTTACCAGAGGTCTCTCCCCTACTCCTCCACCATGTTCTTTGTTTCACGAGAATGTTCCACATCCTCACTCTTGTGCCATACTGCTCCATCATTTTGATAATAAAAAGTCAGCTCTAACTACTCTTCTGGGGAGTGCAATCCAACTCTTTTAATGAGTAGTAGAAGGACAAATAAAATTAAAGGAAAACTACTTCTGTAACAGTTAAGGCTACTTTGAAGGTATAAAAAAGAAGTAATTTTATTTTTAAAAAAAGTACAGGAAACAGCAGATAAAGTTAAAAAGTGCTAATTGCTTATCATATTACTGTGATGCTGTTTATATTTGTAATGTATTAAAGAACATAGTAATGTATAAGCATTAATTTAATTTTATATTTCCTAGTACTGCAATATAAAATAGAAAAGCAATTATCTGACACTAAGTCCTATTATAATCTTTCACAGCATTGAAGGAGTCAGTAATTTTAAATTCTGCTGTAAAGCTACATTTTCTCAGCTCAAGATATCCATGACCTATCTAAAAATAAAAATTAAAAATGTGAAGAATTTGAATTGATCATAAAAACTAAAATAAATTATTATAAAATTATAAGTCCTCTACATATACATTCACCTGCATGTCATCCAACTAAATATTTTCCCAATAGACACTGCACAGAACTCTCCAAGGCCTCTTTTGACTTTAACAAGTTTTAGATCAGTTAGATAATGTCATATGTCCTTAAAGTCTTGCAGTAGTAGCAGTTGCCACAATTTTCTTACATTACAGAAGCATATTTTGCTGCATAGGTTGTATAAATATGTCTTCTACCATTTATATTTGTATTTAAATAAATATATTAAATTATATTAGCTTTGAGATGCTACACTTCTATCTTTTTAATAAATAACTATGCAGGGAAAGAACTACACTTCAATAACCTATGTAAACATATTGCATATTATTAGACCTTAAAATTACATGTTTGACAGATAGCACACTGTTTCTCAAGGGTATTATTGCAATCTAAGAAACTTATTAACTGTGATTTCATAGCCAGTGACAAAAGATAATAAAAAAATCAGTTGTTCTTTAAGTCAAAGCATTTGTCCACAGATAATAAAAAATATTATAATTTCCGTACATGACTGAGGAAAAAGAATATTTTGTCACCTTTAGCTGCTTCCACTCATCTGACTAAAAAGACATAGCAAACCAAAATATTTTATACTTCAAATGTTTTTTAGTTTTGGTTTCCATACAGCACATCACATTAGACTTCACTAAAAATTAGTTAAGATACTGGAAGTACAAAGTAGGTCAGTAAAAATTAAAAAAAAAAAACCCAAACAACCAAAACAAACCCAAACACAAAAAAAGACAACAAAACAAAAATGATAAAGAAAAAATCTGCAGAATTTCCAGTCAGAAACACAAGGTCTGGGGAAAATGTATTCTTGGTTTAGATTCTTGGACACTGTGGATTCAATTTTCCTGGACCATGTGTGTTAATAGTTGCTGCTTTTCAGGCTGATGTATTCTCTTGTAGACACTGATGCTAGTTTACATTTTTCTTCTTCTGCCCTTCCTGCCCCCTCCAGTCATTATAGTGATTTCTGCTTGTTCATTAATTTGGGGATTCTAGAAGCTTTTTCTTCACTGACTGAAATACTTCAGTGGCTTCTTTTTCCTGTTCATTTTTAGTGATCTGTCATCTGAGCTATAATGGAAAAGTTAAGGAAAGAGTCCATCCTGAACAGTTCATAGTCCTGTGTCTTCCTCAAATAAACCAACACCTTTTTTTGCCTTGCAGAAAGTTTTTTGGTTGGTTTTTTTTTGTTTTTGTTTTTTTTTTTTAGGTTTTTTAACTGTTCTGAGAATTATAGCAAATATTTGAGTGAGTTATGCTGGAATGAGGTAACCATTGAAAATTAACCTCTCACAAACTGGAAGATGAGCTTCACCATTCTGTCCTCCATGAGAGATTACTGGTTTATAGGCGGGGATGGGAGATTGGAGAAGTTGTTTTGGGTTTCTTGAGGGAAGAAAAGAAACTAAATCTTCGTTTTTTGCAAAGTAGAAGAATGGTCTAAAAACTGGATAATGATTGGTTTTAAACACAACAAAATTAACAAATTAATGAAAAAATTCCAGATGCTAAAATTGCTTTTCATGAAACTATAGCTTGTGGTGTTGTAGTTTATGTACAAGAAAGTTAAATATACATTATACATGGCATGAGGGATTTTCTGAAAACAAGTGCCTTAACAGGACAGGCTTACATGCCTCTGTGAGAATATCAAGAAAACATTACGAGATGGAAAAATGTAAGGGATTTAGCGTTTGAAAAAATTGGCCAATAATAACTCATTGCCATAGTTTTTGTTTTGTCTCCTGTAGATCCAAAGTACTTATGTATCCAGGTGATATTATAGCAGTTTTCATTTGTGTTCCTGTAGAAGTAACGTGTCATGTAAAATTTGAATATCTGACTTTTCAGTGAAAAGTGCTTGGATTCTCCAAAACAGTATCAAATATTTTTTCTTTTAGACAATGGACTATATTCATGTTAATACCTCTATGAATGAGAAAATAATTAACAAAGGAAGAAAAGTCACTTTCAGGTTTGGTTTTTTTATCATTATCCCTTTTATCCCAATATATCCCCATCATCTTCAGCAAATACATTTTTTTCTATTTCATCTTTCTTCTCATTTTACTCTCTTGCTGCCTAGCATTCTCATGGTTCTTGCAGGGAAGTAAGGAGAGTGACACTTTATACTGAAGCTTGATAAATGAATTCTTTCCCTTCTTGTTTCTTGGTAAGTGGACCATTAAGCTGTATGTCCTTGACTCTCTCTGTTGGTAGGAGGAAAGAATATAACAACAAAAGGATTTACCTTTAAGTAAATTTTATTTTACTTCCAGCACAGGGTTAATAATATATCTCATTTGCAATTTCCCTAATATACTTTGTGATTGAAAATGAGGTAGAATAATTAAAATCTGATACACTTCATTTTTTCAGAAGTCTTGTTGAAGTTTGTTGTTTCAACATCTTAACTTGAGCTTTCATTCCCACTTGCATTATGTGAAGATTATAATACAAAGGAAAAAAAAACAAAAATAAACTCCTCTGATTCAGTTTTTATAATGTGCATCCTTAACTGACAATAAGTAATTGGAAAAGAATTTTTGTATTTGTAAGGTTTGACCTTGACATTGTTTATGTAGGCCTCCAAAGCAATTATTGTAGAAACTGAGATGGAAAACAATAGCAAAAAGCAGACAGAAATGCTTGAATTAGTGTAAATCACAAATATAGCTGAATGGTATGAGATGACAGTTTGCTTTTAATGAGGGAAGACATGAAATAATTAAATCTTGACATACAATTATGAAAAATATCAGGTAACAAGCCTGCTATGTAATATAAAATAAGAAAAGACATTTTCTGAAAACTTGCCTGATGCTCTGTCATCTGAGACTGTTCTTTATGAGTGCAGGGTGAAGGTCAAGGAGGTATCTCAACTCCATCAATCCTTTGGACAGTTACAAATGACCTTTCACTTTTCATAAGACATTCAATATTCTGAATGGGGGGCTACATTTTTCTGTGTTTAGAAAATAGCAAAATTGAAACCTTTTATAGTGCACAAGGTGCATTTGTTTGAATCTCCTGAACAGCTCATTCATTTTTAAATGTTCATTGACACCAGTATCTCATTTACATGAAGTAAATTATTTTAAAATGCTGTATTTGTTTTAACACGTACTTCTCATATTTGTATTTTATTAGTTTTTATTTTGTATTTTTTTTCAAGCAATGTTTTAAAACGCTACTGAGCCTATAGATGCATGGCTTTGGATTGTCACTGATTTGATTTGATATTGATGCAAATCCAAACATTATACCATAGTTTTGTTTCATATTTATTTTTCAAGGATTAAATCCCAAAGTCTGTTTTCATCTTGATCTCTCAAAATCTGTATGAAAATTGTGTTGTTAGATTATGTACCGCTAGATGCACATTTCTGTGTGACTTACAGGATTTAACGTTAATCCACAGGAGTTTCTGTGTGTAACCAGAGCTTGTTCTTTGGTCATATAAACTTTGATTCCAATGGTACCTGTGTGAAGTAAGAATTGAAGATTTCATTGTTATTACTTTTGTACTGAATAAAAAAATTTGGGGCCAAATTACTATTTCATCTATATTTTGGGAAGTCCTAAATACCTTTTTTCCTTTTCCACATATTTTTTTGTTATACAAAAAAGGGGAACTTTAAATTCTAGGCAGGAACTGTTGCTGGCCTGTCCAATACCCTCCAGGTTATGAGTAGGTAATCCTTTTGCAAACTTCAGTTGAACTTCATTATATAAATACATAGATAATAAAGGAAAAAAAAATCAAGAACAAATATGAGTAAATTACAAAACAACAGCATCTCTTCATTAAGGATAGAGGATAATAGCAGACTGAGATCAGTGTTGAAACAGAAATAAAAACTTATATAGGGAGAGCACAAATCCAATTTTTATAATATCTTAGCTCACTTGCTGTATTTAAATCAAAGATATTAGAACATACAATATAATTCTATCAGTTTAGAAGAATCTATCACTATTCTTAGTGCTGAAAGTTAGGTGTGCTAATTGTATCTAATTATTTATTTAAATCATACATAATGTCTCATTAATTTCTTTTAGAAATATTATTCAGGGTTTGCCATAGGCTACAATTTGAAATAAAGCCTAGGCAGTTTTATTGGACTTGAAAAGCTATTCAGAGTTGAATTATTAAAACTATGCTCAGAATCTCAAATTGGATAAACCAAAGTGACATTCATAATATCTCAGTAATTTGTTTTTAAAACTACATCTTGGTATGGTCTCCAAAATCTTATGATTTTGTTTGTTTGTACCTTACTATGTATTCGTTACTTACACCTTACACTTAAGGTAGGTTATCTGGTCAGATTAGTGTAAATCATGAGTTAGCACAGTTTTTTAAACACTTTCTTTTTTTTTCTCTCTCTGTCACTTTCTTCAAAGGTAAGCCCCAAAATGGAAAAATAGTAAGAAACATTTCAGAACAATCTAGGAAAGGACTTCAGGACAAATATTGTTCAATGTGTGCTCCTCTACTTATAAAATATTACTAGCATGAACTCGATTCCCAGGAATTTCAGCAAAATGAAATGAAATAGAATTATATTATGAGTAGATGTTCAAAAAAATTTCCAAAATCTGCTTTTACATCTAGACATAATAAGCATATACATGGCAAAAATACTGAAAATTGCTATGTACGAATTTCAGAAAACTTCCCTTAATTTTTATGATGTACATCCACTTTCAAGGTAGTTGCAGAAGTACGTGTAAAGCTAGTCATCTAAAATGTTTAAAATAACAAAAAAACCCCAAACTGTAATCCAGCGTGTTGCATGAATTTGAGTACTATCTGAAAGATTTAAAGATCTGAAAAAGTAAAAAGTAAAAATAACAATAAACCCTTTTCCCCCTCACACCTTTTAGAGAACTATGCACACATGTCTTTCCAGGAATTCCAAAAGTTTTTTAAATTGCTTCTTTCTTAAATTGGTAGAAGTCTATATTTTAACAAGTGGCTTCTGAAAGAACCCCTATTTAAAACTGCTGTTCTATTTTCCTTTTTAGTCTTATCGCAGTAGTGTGGGACCTCTAATGTGATACTACCAAGTACTAAGTTTAACGCACACTATGGTTAGTCTTCGCTTTTGGGTTACTGTATGTTTGGAGACATATTTTAAAGTACATAGGTAAAAATAAAGAAGCTGACTCATGCAAGACATTCCTTGATCTTTTAAGCTGTTATTCATCTGAATGAGTGAATGTTAATTAAGCACTTAGACCAAAATTTGCACCTTGACGAACCTGTCAAATTTAAATTGGAGTCATGGCCTCAGTAGGTATCCCAATGAGTTCCTGCTTATCTTTCCTTATATGTGAGTTAACATGGTGGAAATAGAGACTTAGTAGATGACTTTTTTTTTCCTGTTAAGACCTCTGTCTTCTTAGTTTGAATCTAAGGCTCAAGCTGTGACATTGAAAAAGGTCAAAAGTGGGGAAAAAACTCATGTTGACTAAAATCTAATGAAATAAAATTTATTTAAATATATTCAGAGCTCTGATTGTATCTCAAATACATACATATCTGAAAAAGCAGTAATTCCTACCCAGGCCATATACATAGATACATACGTATATATATCTTCTTTTAAAAAAACCCCAAACAACAACAACAAAAACAAACCCAAAACCACCAAAAAACCAAACCAGCAAAAAGAAAAGAAATTAAACATTGAAGAAAATGCCACATTATTGTGGAGATTTTACATTAACAAAAATAGGAAATTGAGTTTGTGTTCCCAGAACAACCATTATTTAGTCACAGTGCAAACATATGAAAATACAGTGAAGTTAATACTGCACAGTGTAGGGCACAGAAATACAATATAATATGTACAGAAAGTGCAAAGCAGCAGAATTATGGTTGCTGTGGGAACCATACTTGGAATTTAATGACATTTGTTTGTGTCATATCTCAATCATAATGTTGCATTAATGTAGTCATTTGCATTTAATTCTATATTACATTCCCAGTTTAGAAGAACACATTTGCAGTTGCTCATGTCTCTGCTTCTAACAGTGATTCAAAATTATATACTTTCTAAGATTATTTTGACAGAATTATGTATAACTTCATGATGGAGCATCTCATTACCCTGGCAAGAGACCTTGATGCAGGAAGTAGTATGTGAAAGCGTTAGTTATTGACAACTAAAAGTCTCGTTCTTAAAAATGGTTTATTAACTATGCTACTATGCTGTACCTTCATGGGTGAATATTTTGTTTGGAGAGATGGAGTACTTAATTATTTCTCCATGACCACAACTTCAGTGTAAGTGGTCTGAACTTGTAAGAAAATAGAATGCATAATCCAACTGAGATTCAGTTTGTGCTTTCTTTAATTGTTTGCCCTTTTTTTTTTTTTTTTTTTGATAACACAGGGCACCAGGCTGGGAAGAAGATACAGTTGCTTAGGACAGAGGTTCATAAGCTTCTGTCACCCCTTCTACTACAGAAAAGCACTGATGAGAATCAGATTGAAGAGCAACTAGTCAGGACAAGGAGAACCATGCATGGAAATAATGAAGTAGAGCATAGAATGAATTTTTTTTCTTTTAAACAGTCTAATAGGAAGTATGACCAATAAAAGAAAATTATATATAGTAGGTATACAATAGTCAATAATACTTTAAAGGGAACATGAATGTACTTGTGTATCGTACTGTTATTTAAATGGAGATGTCCCTTAGGTAAGCTGTGCTTAGGCCAAGATTTTTTTCTTCTAGAAATTAAACAGGCAAAAGCAGGTGCATTGTTCATAACTTTCTTATAAAGAACCATCACTGTCATGAAGATGCCTATGATGAGAATAAAGGTAAAATAATAATTCCTAAAAGAATTGAAAAAACTCTACGATCAGTTTCAGGAGGAGAGGGACTTTACCTTGAATATTCCATCTAAGTTTCTTTTAAATCAAGTTCTAGAAATTTTATTGCATATACAAAGCAATGAAAGGATCTCAACTTATAAATTTATTTTAAATTATTCAAAGGATTAGGGGATGTTTCCAGGATGAAAGAGAACAGACAGTGTGAGACTAAAGGAAAAGGAAATAAATACTAAAAAATTAACAGAAGTGGTTGTGAGAAAGAAAAATAACAGAAGAGGAAATGAATTGTTAAAAAATCATAATATAAAATAAAATAAATCAAAAACTACAAACATCTAAAGCTAAAATACATATACAGTTAGGGTTTTTTTCTGTACTGTCTAAAAATTTTGCCACTAAGGGGTAAGGGAAAAGAAGTTCTGCACTCAGGCCTCAGTCTGGACCAATTCATCCAGTGACAATACTCAACTTGTCAAGCCTACATATTTTTTAGAAGCCTGTCGTAAAAGGTATATAGAACTCTGCTTCAGGAATTTTACGTTGAAGACTTCCATTGTTACAATGTTTGAAATGCTGATACATCAAAATGCAGCAAAGTTATAATTTATGACTTATGTTAAAACAAATTATAACATATTTAAAAAGCATTTGGCTACAGATGTATCAGATATATAAACCCCTTCATATGATCTGAAAGACTGTCTACCTCCAACACAAGTAAAAGAGACAAAACCATCTTCTAAGTAAATTAGTAGTGAATCATATCCAACTTTTACTTGGCTAGAGAAAATGGAGGTAGTGGAACAGTTTAATTGTGGAACATATTCAGTTAAAAAAAGTCACAGGGGCCCCTCCTATTCAATTACTTCACCTGACTTCCTATGTAACATAGACCATAGAATTTTACCTAATTACTTGTGTTTCTAACCCAGTGACTTCTATTTTCAGAAATATATTTTTCTAGAAAGACCAACAGTCCTGAAGAGTTGAACAGATACATGGCTTTCATTGTTATCTTGTTTCACTTTTCTAACAGTACTGTTGTAGTATTAAAAAAGTTACTCTTCTTCTAATGTGAAATTGTATTCAGCTTCTCACTCTCATGCCTTTCTCAAATTGTCCTTCAGTTCTCAGTGCTTTGACTTTTTGAAAGCCCTGTAATGTGTACTGAACTGATATCTCAACATTTTGGTTTTGATGAGTTAAACAAAATGTTGAGTAATTGTTGGCTCTTCTCTGCATGGCTCTTATCTTTCAGGATGTTCTTGAATAATGTCTCAGAACTGGATGTAGTATGTGTTCTGTTAATTATATTTGGAGAAGTAACTCCTGGCAAGCAGCAAGAAGAGTCTTGAACTGATTGTTTAGAATCAATATGAATCAAGATTTTTACTTTTTTTTTTTTTCAAACTTGGGTTACACAGGTGGTTTGCATTTTTGTTTGTTTGGGGGTTTTTGTTTGTTTGGTTCATTGCAGTGTTTTGTGCCAATCAATATATCAACACAGTGAGATCAGTTATTGGCATTCTTATCTGTTTGAACACTATTTTTGTCACCATACAAATTTATTAGAATCTTTGTTCTTTTTTCCTCTCCTGACTTTGTTACAGGCTATGATTACTATTGTGCAGCAGAAACTCTCATTACTTCCTCCACTGAGACTGAAATATTTCAAGACCTAATGCTTAAAATCTGTTGAGATGAAAATCTTAGGAAAAGCTTGAATAATTTATTTTATTGTTCCCATGCACCTTTGCCTGTTATAAGTTGGTAAATAACTAATTAAGAAAACTGAACATCTGCTGAAAGGCTTTTAAAACATGCTTGATGCCTTTGAGGTGCTATTTCCTGTATAAAGCAACTCTTCAGGAAATATAAGTTATACTTGAGCACAAAGACAAGGCAATAGCATGGAGATCTAAATTTTTTTCAAAGTTGTGGTGACACTGTATTATGAAAACTCAATCAAAACTCAAACACACTTATTAGGAGCTGTTGAGCTAATTGCAATCCCAGCATGAAGTTGGTGGCTTCAAATTCAAACCATATTCACAGGCTGTTCCCTGTGACAAAAACCCTCTGTTCTACCAGTTACATGGATATGGTCACTGAAGAGATTTGGAATTTAGCTTTAGCTCCCCCACTCCCTGCCCCCCACAATTATTTACCACACACAATTTCTTAGATATCATTTCACAACATAATAATCTTCATTTATTTATGTTTATCTATTTTGAGGGTGTCAAGAAAAATAAGCTTTTCTACTTTGTAGAAGCATTAATTTATTTTTAGGTTATGTCTTGTTTTCTTTGAAGGGTTTAATTATTTATTTAATAGAAAGCCTTAGCCAATTCCTTTTTGTCTTCTTATTCAAGTTACTACTACATTTTGACTCTTTTGAGTTGTAGGGTTTACTTTAAAAATACACAACATATTCATCTCTAAGAAATAATTTTTTCATTTGTCTGTGTGGCCTATCAGTTATATCAGTGTGCGATTATAAAATCTGTAGGAGTAACAGCAAAGGATTCTTGTTAATCTTGTTAAGTGGTCATAAGTAGTTGCCAATTGTTTATCAATGGGCAGCTGATAAAATGCTTAGTGATGACAGAAGTATTCATGCAGCAAGCAAGAAGTGCTTGCTTTGAAGCATTTCAAGATCAAGATTTTTTGATTAGAAATCTGGAAAACAGAATGGTAGAAGGCTTTACAGTAGATGTGAAATGTTCAGTGGTGCTGTAAGAAATACAGTATGAGGAAGATAAGTTTCACACAAACCTATCCAGAAACAGTTTCAGACTCATAAAACATCTTACCACCAGTAGATTTGTCTTGAATTACTATAACTATAGAAGCAAACAAGCCCTGAGAGCTGTTACCTTTCTCAAAGTACTTTGGCATAGACATATTGGCTTGATGTATCCACAAAGAAGATGCTGAACAGCAAAATTAAGGAAAAGTATGTTATTGTCATAAGACTGTAAAAGCTCAAAAGTTATTCATGGCCTTGCAAATATGATATATCCAGTAGAATGAAGTATGCCACATCTTTTTTTTCTCTCCTTTTCCCTTCACAGTTCCTTCCTTGCAGTTACCATTGAATTCCAGACCTGGTGAATTTTAATGGGACACCAGGTTTAAAGTGAGGCACTCTGGCCAAAAAAGCTCCAAGAAATTATAGTAAATTTTAAGTGTTTTCATTGATGATCAAAGACCAATTGACATGAGTTATGTCATTACAAATGTGAATTGTTGCTATGAATCACTTGCTATCAATAGTTAAACCATACACTGGGTCATAAAAAAACCCACTTAAACTATTACCTGAGCTAGTACAAAATACACAATAAATCTTTGATCACCTGAAATTAACTGATTGTTGGATGCACAAAAGATCTACTCACTTTTTGTTGTTCATTATTTTCTGTTGCACGTTTGAAAAAGATGTTAAACCTGTCTGGAATGTGGATAATGGCATTGGAGAGACTGTCCCAGCAGTTCAAGGTGCTGGAACACTACTGAAGCTTCCAGACCTTGATTACCTGTTGTTTTTCTATTTGCTGGCAAGGGTCTATACTGGACAACTCTTCCCGTAAAGATAAATTGGCAGGCAGGAATCTGTTTACATGCTAAGACTTGTGTGTCTGTAGGCTACTGCCTTGTTTGCTTTTTTTCAGTGAGATACTGTTTGTCTACGTGATAAGTTCGCTTGAGTGGATGGGCTCTGTGGAGGTTTGCTTTCCCTAGCTATGAGAAAACTGAAACATTGGAAAACATGTGTAATTGCAAGAATAGTTAGTAAGCCAAACTTGGAGAGCCTTGGGGCACTTTGGTTTGTGGCTTAAATCAAGCATGAAGCCATGGGAGCAAGAATCATCTCTTCCCTGCCCATAGTTGGCAGCGTAGGAAAGAATCAGGCTGGTGCAGAAACTGGAAAAGCAAATCAGCTAAGTACCCCTAAGGTGCTGTTGTCATTATCAGCCAGTGAGTAGCTCTGGCTAGAAATAATGCTGCTCATCTGCTGTGTGTCCTGCTCCTGGCTATAGTGAATCACAGTTTGCCAGGATGATGCATACACCTTGACTTTGGCAGTAATCCACTGTCATAGCTACCTATTCCCCTGTAAGACAACAGGAAGAGGGAACATTCAGCTGAGGAAGGAGTCTGCATGAACGCAGTTCCTTGTCGTCCTGGCATTGTGCCTCTGATTTCACACAGCTTCAGGCACATGGGGTCTCACTGGGACACTAATGTTTGAAAAAAGCTGTTGGTTGATTCAGGCAGCTGACTGGCATTCTCAGCTCTGTTTGTGGCAGTTCTCATTTCTGTGCCTCTTCCTAGCCTTTATTACTTCTGGTTATTTCTCTTTCCCATCTTGTTTCCTTAGCTTTCACATGAGGTTAGCATGTTTTTCAGCTTGCTCTGCTATCTGATAGTTATTTTACTGCTGACTATCCACCATTGCTTATGTATCTCAACTACTCAAGGTAGAAATGATAGAGGGGATTAGGTTAGGAAACAGAAACAACCTTTGTTGTCAAAGTCAGTGTTACAGGGTTACTAAGCTTTGAACATGAGTAGAACAATGTTGAAAAAAATAAGATTGTAAATACTCTGGAACTAACCCATTTTCCCTCTCTCTGCAAAACAATGGGTCAGTACCCCTGAAGTGAAAAGACAACTTTTTACATTTTTTTCTTATCTTCAGTTTACCATTTTGTTGATCAGGAGAATGGAACAGCAAGTGCTTAGACAGGAGAAAGGAGAAAGTGAATGGAACAGCAGAGAAGACATTGGGTCCCTGTTTGCTTTAATTGCCAAGGAAAGATGAAGGACATTCTTGACAATGCTCATCACTTATTCTTCCACTGGAGGTGACTGAGATGTATCTTTATGATACCTGCCTGTCAAAGTCCTGACATTTAGGTTAAGCCCAGCGCTATCCTGTTGAGGTATAACCATGTCACTTTCAAGTATCATTAGCCTACGTTGCAGCTCAAGATTTCATTAGACTCTATTTCCGGTTCTGCTATGCTTGGCAAATTCTCCTTGCTAAAAATAATTCAAATCCCCCAAACAAACCAAGAGTCACCAATTCCCACTGGTGTCTTTTTAATACCAAGGTAATTCAAGAAGTAAATTTTCAGTATTTTCTGAAAAGTAAAAATCTATAAAGAGGGTAATGGGTACTGCTAAGGATGCTTGTTATAAATGAATTATCTTTCTTCTTTTATGTCAGTAACATTTAAAAAATAGATTAAATAAACAGTAAAATAAATAAGATAATCTGTGGTCAAGTAAATGCCTTAATAATTTTCAGGTAGAAATTTCTTCAAAAAAATTGACTTTGTCGAAGAATGAAATTCCAATTGTATGTCCCAAGGAAATGCAATAAAACCAAGAAATACTTAGAAATGGAAATTTCAGTAGTTTCAGAGAAAGGGAGATCTGAGCAAGAGGAAATGTATATAGAGCATATTTATGAATAATTTCTTATAACTCATATTTCTCTTGTTTTATAAAGTTGTATAAACTTTTATGAAGGTTCATCTAACCAAGTGTTTAACTCAAAGACAATGAGATAAGAAAGGCAATTGAGAGATACTAAAGGAGGGGTTTTGAGGTTATTTTATTAGCCTCTTTTAGACTAACAACTTGTCTTTCAGAGTTATTTACTTTTCTTCACTGACCATACAGGGAATGTAGGTGACTGGTTCAGATTTAGGTCTTTCCATTATAAATATCAAGGTGTGATTCTGAATTTGGAGGGAAAATTATTTTGCTATAAGTAGTATTTGTGTTGTTAAATTCTAATGCATATCTACCTTTCTAACATGATTTTGGAATTAAATAATGCATATTTTAAAGTTATATGCCTCATCGCTGACAATCTATGCCAGTTATGTCCTCTACAGTTAGATGTTTGCTAACATATAAGCTTTTCTTTATGCAGAGAATTGGTAGATACAGTCTTATTGAAGACAGATCTGAAAGGTAAAAGTGCTCAAGAAGTCTGGATAGTCTTTACAGGTTACATCATCTTCAAGTGTAAGAACAGTTCTGATACTCAAAGAGACCTGCAGATGTATCAGGAGACCAGTCTGACTAAGCAGGCATTTCCTGATAGAGCTCCAACCCATAAAGGCAGTACACAGGGGATTGCAAAAGGGATGGGATGCAATGGTTGAGTTGAAAAACATTGCCCAAGGAATGAAGGGATAGTGTCAGGAAAGCCAAAATTCAGACAGAGTTCAGACTTGTGACAAACATTAAGGGCAACAAGAAAAGCTTCTAATACAATGTTAGGTGTACAAGGTTGAACAAGGAACACATGGGTCCACTGCTAAATGGAGTGGGTGAATTAACAACAGCAGAAACATAAGGCCTAGGTACTCAATAATTTTCTTGTCTCAGTCTCCTAGGTCTCTCTGATTACTGAAAGAATTCATGGTGAAGAACTATCATCAGTGGGTGAGTTAATGATAGCTTGTGAGAACATTACTCATGAAAGTCTGTGATGGGCTGCATAGAAGCATGCTGAGAGAATTAGTTGTCCTTGCAAGGTTGTCCTCCTTGAATTAGGAGTCATAAAAATTAGGGGAAATATTCAATAACTGGAAAAAGTAGGTTTTTGTTTTGTGTTGTTTTGCTATTCTGTAAGAAGCCAGTAGAAAAAGTGGTATGTTATGAAAAGAAGAAAGTTTTCCTTTGCACTGAGAACTAGTGATCCTTAGATCTAATGTCTCTTGAAAATGAGATATAATGGACATTAGTGCCTAAAGGACTTATAATTACACTGATCATAAAAAGAGAAAGATAAACATAATTCATGTAAAGAATCTGAACAAGAAGTTAACATGCTTGAGAGTTATACTGCTGGATAAAACAAAATTGAACCTTTTTTTTAGTAGTTCACAATCTTCCCAGTTTGATGACTTGAGAAAGGTAAATATGCAAAAAAATAAAACATTTTCACTTGCTATTACATATATCAAAATTCTGACAGTTCTCAGCTGTTATAGGGAATGGATAAATACAGTTTTCAGTCAATCTGTAGGTTAAGAAATTGAAGTAACTTGAGATTAATTAATTTTATTGTTTTATCATCAAAGCAGAGCAAGTAAGTTATATTTAGAATTGCAACCTTCATGAAGACAAGTTATAGAAATATTCAAGAGTTTTAATATGTTATTTCAGCAGAAAAACAATTTAAAAATTATAATTTAAACAACCATTACTCAATATGAAAGTTTTGCTTTTTGGTTGTCTCTTGTCTGCCTTGTAATCAGAATATGAAAACAATTAATACAACGGTGGGCCCAGAAATAAAGTGTGTTAGATTTTAATTAAAAATGTTTTGTGGCTTCATATATACATTTATGTGAAACTGGACTTGAGATCACATTGTATTTAAAGTAATTGGTGGGATACTTTGGCAAACTGGCTCATTTCTGAAAACTTTTGTGAGTCACATCAGAAAGGAAACACTTAAGACTGCAAAGGCTTCAGTAATGTCAATGAAATCTTAGCCTGTTAAAAATAAAGCTGGATCCATGATGCCATATGAAGAGACACTTATACTGTTGTGAAGTTCAGCTAGATATTGAAGTAAGAGACAGAATGAATTTTAGAGAGAAAAATGTAACACCTAAGTAGTTTCTTCCTCTTGGACCTTTCTTGTTACATAACAGGAGGCAAAGGTCTCCCTCTTCTGTGTGTAAATTTTCCAGTGGTGAAAAAGCCAGATCTAGAATCACAGAATCAACTAAGTTAGAAAAGACCTCTAAGATCATCAAGTCCAATCTTTGACTTAACATCTTTGACTTAACATCACCTTGTTTACTAGACCATTGCACTAAGTGTCACATTCAGTTTCTTCTCAAATACCTCCAGGGACAGTGACTCTACCACCTCCCTGGACAACACCCCAATGCCCAGTCATTCTCTCTGTAAAGAACTTTTTTCCAATATATAACCTATATCTCCTCTGGCACAGCTTAAGACTGTGCCCCCTTGTCCTACTGCTGGTTGCCTGGGAGAGGAGACCAACCCCCACCTGGATACAACCTCCTTTAAGGTAGTTGTAGAGAGTGATAAAGTCTCCCCCTGAGCCTCCTTTTCTTCAGACTGAACAACCCCAGCTCCCTCAGCTGCTTCTCATAAGGCTTATGCTCTAGTCCTTTCACCAGCCTCATTGCCCTTCTTTGGACATGCTGCAGCACCTCAATATCCCTCCTAATCTGAGGGGCCCAGAACTGGACACAGTACTAGAGGAGCAGCCTCACGAGTGACAAGTACAGGGATTCACTTGTCTGGTCCTGCTGGCCACACTATTCCTGATACAGGTGAGGATGACATTGACTTTTTTGGCCATCTGGGCACACTGTTGGCTCATGTTCAGCCTCCTGTCAATTAGTAGCCCCAGGTCCCTTTCTGCCTGGCTGCTCTCCAGCCACTCTATCCCCAGCCTGTAGCGCTGCATGGGGTTGTTGTGGCCAAAGTGCAGGACCCGGCACTTGGCCTTGTTGAACCCCGTACTGTTGGATTTGGCCCATCTATGCAGCCTGTCCAGGTCTCTCTGCAGAACCCTCTTTCCTTCCAGCAGATTGACACTCCTTCCCAACGTGGTGTCATCTACAAATTTGCTGATGGTACACTCAATCCCCTCATCCAGATCATCAGTAAAGATATTAAATATGAACAGACCCAACACTGACCCCTGGGGAGCCCCACTAGTGACCAGCCACCAGCTGGATGCAGCCCCATACATCAGCACTCAGGTCCCAGCCATCCAGCCAGCTCCTAACCCAGCAGAGAGTGCCCCTGGCCAGTGTGCCCAGTATGCTATGGGAGACTATGTCAAAGGCTTTTCTGATGCCCAGACAGACACATCCACAGCCTTCCACTCATCCATCAGCCAGGTCACCTGGTCATGAAAAGACATCAGATTGGTCAGGCAGGATCTGCCCCTCCTACATCCATGCTGGCTTGGCCTGTTTCCCCATCTGTCCTGAAGGTGCTGTGTGATCTCACTCAAGATGAGTGGTCACTCTTCATCCAGAATTGGAGGTATTGTTTCCATCTCTTTAACCTAGGCAGTCATTACCCTATCATATTGCTGTTTCCCTTTTTATTTTGTCATTAAATAGTACTATTATATGTCAACATGCTTTGTTATTGTGATGTACCACAAACATTTGTATTCTCTCAGCTTGAGTTGTCTTACTGGTCTTATTTCACAGGCACTTATAATTAAGCCCATATTCCATTTAATATGGAGTTTAATCAACTACAGTATTTTTATTTAGGTAAAATTTCCTGAAAATTATTTATTTTAAACATAGATAATTTGTATTTATGTAGTCAAAATACATAAGAGGTAAACTCATTTATACATTTGAACTGACACATTAAAATAATGTTTTATCTACTCTAATTCTGATAATTAAAAATCCTGTATTTTCATGTTTCAAATTTAAAGCAAATCCTTCCTCCCCCATCTGATATCACATAATAACTCCTTAAGCTTTTACAGAGGTTATTTAGCATCGCTATTAGAACTTTTTTCCTTTGCAGCTACTTAGAAAGTAACCCAAAATTTGGGGATGTGGGTAATATTGGAGTGTGGTTGGTTTTCCAAGGGAAATACCCAGTTGCAATATTTTGTCACCTCTTTTGACATTTTCTAAAATAAAGTCTTTAAATCACAATTATGTGCATCATACTTCTTTATAATAAAGTAGCTTGTCCCCAGCAATTATCAGATTACAGCAGTCCATTTTTTAGTACCCATTTCTATCAATTTTGTGAGCAGTGGTTTGTTCCACAATACCTTGATGCTATAAAACCCACCATACTTTGTTATCTCTTGAGTTCTTGCAGAATGAGAACCTGCTTGAAAATTTCTCTGCATGGTTTGCTATCCCTTTTGAATGACCATAGCTCCTTCATCTCAAGCACTGTCTTATATTTCATTGCAGACCCACATGCTCTGGGCGTGGTGACCTCTTTAAATATCTCACCTATAAACCTTTCATTCTAGTGAATGCTGCATACTGTGGCAATTTGTCTGTTGGGATCATCAGTCTTGCTCTTGAGGTTCACATATGCTCTCTTCAGATGTCTTCATCCAGGAAACACCACATCTTACTCTGCTCACAGATCATAAGATTCCTCTTTGGTTCAGGTCCCTAATCCCTCAGACTCAGAGTCTCTTTTAACTTGTAAGAATAATACTGAAAGGGTAAAAAAAGACAATAAAACTGGATGTAAAGACAGCCAATCAGTCAGTAACCCCCTCCCTTATACCTCCCTTTCCCACTTACAATCAGCAGCAGCTGTAGTGCAATTAAACTCAGCAGGTGTTCGGAGGAATTACATTTTATCACCACCATCCCCTCTCCTCCTTTGCTCCCCCTTTTCTCCCCCACTCCCACAAGACCAAACTGCCTTTCTTTATGGGTCTATAAAAAATAGAGCTAGTCAGATATATAACAGCACTAAAGAAACCAAAGAATTAGTAATAGAAGATGATGACATATGGGAGAAAATGGGTTTACAGGCAATCACAGGGAATTTTAGAATAAAAACATTAATATTCCTTAAACTGATAGTTATAAACTGTTCAGAGTGTCTTCATGGTCTTTTCACTTCATGTAAAGCCCTTAACTTGATTGTAGAAGGTTCTGAATGTCCTTGTCTGGATTCAATAATGTAAATTCATCACACGCTTGTGAAAACCATGATGATGCTTTCATGTGGGCTACTTGCATGCTTAAAATTACCACTGCATGCAAGTGCCTGATGATCATAGTGCTTAGCACCTTGCAGAATCAAATGTCAAATAAGTAATATTATCAACTCATGAAAATACTAAATCTGAAAGGTTTGAATGGAATACTCAACCTTCATGTTACTAGCCACTACCATTAGTCACTTAAAAACTAATTCATAATATATTTTACCCTGTACATTACCCATTAGAAGGAAGAAAATAAATCGTTCCTGTTTAGTATATTTTTCACTGATTCTTGTCCAGTGTTTATTTGGTTTCTTAGGTTTCTTCAGTCTTTCTTTCTATGATCAATCTTCATCATGTTTTCTACTAGATGTTTCTCTTTGTATTCATTCAGCTTCACCAGTATACTGAATCACTGTAGGACAGTATCCAGGCAGCTGACAGTGGAAGTGACAGAGTATTCTAATGTTAAAATGTTAAAATAAAGTTTAATATAAAGTTTAATGTAAAAGTTATCCCTTTTTTACTCAAAAATGTGACTTTTCTCAGAACTTGCTGCACATAAATTGAAACCCATGAAGAAAAGTTGTAATTTTGAAACATTCTGGTTGTTGCTAATCATTTTATAGAAACATTTATTTTGAATCGATTATTTTAAACACTTTCAAAATTCTACATTTTATTTTACAGTTTACCTTTCTCTGTGTTATTGTTAATACAGAAGTTTTCTTTACAGTATGATCACCTAAGAATTTAATCAAAACTGGATCTCATGCTCTTCTGCTAAGAAAATTCACTGGGGTGAAAAATAAAATAGTTTTAATTAGTAGGACCACATGTTGCAGCATCACATGGTATATTTGTTTCACTGGCTATGTATCCCTTTTACTGGAGCTCTATCTGGATCTGAATTAGGTATTTTAGTAATAGTTAGTAACAGTTTTATTTTGCCCTAAGAATTTAAAAATATAATCTTCTAAAAATGTAAAATTGTTCTTTAAAATCTTTAAAAGACTAAGAAATATTGGATTTTTTCTTAAATGGGGTTTAAATACATGCCAACAGGAATTTGTTTATAGTTTGTAATTTAATTTCATATAAGATGCTAAAAGGAGGCATACTTCTAATGAACCAAGTCTCATGGAATAAGCATGAAAAGGTCCCATGACAAAGGCAATCATGTACTAAAGACTGTAAAAATACACATAGAGGCAGATGAACATTGTGCAGCCAAACCTAGTTGCTGCATTTTTTATCCTCAGACTGTTTAAATTTATATTCTTTTATCATATTTTTTTAACATAATTGTCAAGTATTAAAGCAGCAAACATATGAGCAAGGAAAACTAGAACCTCATTGACTCCTCTGAACAGCTTTAGTAGGACTGGGAAATTTAGAACTGATAAGGCTTTTCAACAAGCGAAGCTTTGGAGTAATATAAATAGTGAATTTTGGCATGTTCTATGGATTGACCAGGATGGTAGTACTTGGCCCTATATTATAGGAGTATATAACTGCTTAACCCCTACATCAGAAAGGATGTGAGGCATATTAAGAATCCAGGGCTGTAGTTCAGGTTTTATAAGGCAGTGTGCTAAAGGTGTTTCTATTCTCTCCATCCCAGCCATTTTTTTCCCCCCCATTGCCTTTGCTTTAGTCTGTCTCTTTCTCCCTCTAAACAGCCAAGAAATCAATTGGCCTGGCATTCCCTTCCATCTGCATATAGTTGGAACATTTCTAAACTTTAGTTCATTGTAAAGTTTTTAGTTTGGTTTGGAAGATATCAAAAGATAGATATTACACCACATTTCTCACAGCAGTTTTACCTTCTGGAACTCAATGAGACATTAAGAAATAGTGCAGTTGCCAAAAAACATGACTTACAGCTAACAATGGAGTTAATTTGAACTTACCAAATATTTTCCATTCTTCAATATTTAATATATAAATTATTAGAGGTGTAGTTTCTTCTTTTATGCTTTAGCCCAGTGGCTGAACAGTCCTGAGGGTTATGAAACTCAAATTTGATTTAATGGATCTGAACTGCTCTCTCTCCTTTTTGTCTCAGTGGTACATTACATAAAGTGGAGTATGGAAATGGCTCCAACAGGATATTCCATTTTGTCTAAATTAATGGACAGCATTCTTATTAGGACATCTTAATGAAAGTTCATTAGCAAAGGAGAGGATTGCATCTTTATCTCTGTATTTCAGAAGTGTTGTTTGAAGAGAAAAATAAAACAATTTCTTCCTTTTTTTTCTTCTCCCCCCCCTCCCCCCCCCTTTTTTTTTTCTCTTTTAAACATCACATCAGACATTCTGGAGTGGGATGTGTTAACTTTAGTACAGTAAATGGATGCTGCAAGTCAAGGATGTTAACCTGATCCCATCTCTGTATAATAAGCAATTAAGCAAGGTCTGGGATTTTGAGTACAAAGAGACTTCGGTCTGCCTCACAGAAATTCCTGTGTAAGTGATCACCATGGAGTAAAGCTTTTTTGAATTATTTCTCAAGATGGAGAGAAAAATGACAGTAAAGTATTTTAAAAAGAAAGTACTGAAAGATGCTTTTATTTTTTAACAGTTTCCTGATTTTGTTTTCTTTACCGAACCAATCTTTATAAAAGAAAACCTTTTAATGCTGTAGGTCAGACAGTACTATGTGCAATTCTGGTCTCAGTGTTTCAAGAAAATATCATGGAATTAGAGAAGGTACATGTAAGGGCAACTAAAATGATTAAGGCGATGGAGCAGCTACTTTATGAAGAGAGACTTAAAACACTTGGCCCTTCAGTTTGGAGAGGAGAAGACTGAGGGGTGATGGTTTACACAACTGTAGAAATGGTGAATAAACTGAATGCAAAACTTATTCATTAAATCCTACAGTAAAAGTAGAAAGTGCTCAATGAAAAGAACATGTGATTAGTTTAAAACAGTTAAAAGGAAGTAAACAGTGATTTTATGGGATTTGCTGCCATAAGACTTTGTAGAAGTAGAGAATATCAGTCAAATCAAAAAAGGGATTAAGACTAAAAGATGGACGATAAGTCCATAAATAGATACTAAAAGCACTAAGCAGAGATCTACCTCTTATATCTCTAACAAAATAATTGTGGGTGCTGGTGAAGGAGATGGACGGTAGAGAGTCCAGTCTTGTGCATTCTCCCTATACAGCTTCTCCTATTATCACTGTTGGAGACAGAAAGCTGGACTTGATGGTCTGACCCTGGAGAGCATTTTTTTTTAAGTACCTGTCAGTGTTTTAAGTGTGATTGCAAAAGCTGGAAGACATGGGAGTAATGTCATCTTGAGTGAGAGAGTGGTATCTATGAGAAGCAGTGACATCCACCTTCTGATGTTATCTTAATTCAGTATTAAGTACCAAAAAGAGATTTTCTGTTTTCCATAGCTGCAATATAACAGCTAAACATCGGCTTTGTTTTGCTTTCTTGGAAGGCAATTTTCTAGTCTGCTAAATATTTGCCAACATCCAATCTTCTTTTTATGGATGAGGAATACAATACTCCATAACATATTTGATCATTACTCTTATTTGAAATCATTAAGATTAGTAGTAAAGTTGTTTTGTTTTGTTTTGTTTGTTTTTCCTTTTTTCTTGTTTTTTTCTTTTTTTTTTTTTTTTAACAGTGTAGAGGGACAAAATTAGTTGGTTTATATTTGCTACTTAATATTGCTTGTCATTTAGCTTTGCTGTTAGACCATGCGGGATGAATTGGATTGACACAGAAAGATAACAAAAATGTAATTAAATAGGAGGCTCCAGTTTGATTTCTGTCACACATAGTATAGAAAAAAAAACTAATATGTGTGCTCTACATAAATATAACATGAAGTGGCATGCCATAAAATTCTGTTTTATTTCAGACCTGTTTGAGCAAAGCATTAGGAGGCTTGATGTCCTGCATTCAAAGGTATTTACTTCCTTTCTTAGAGCAAAATAAATGCAAGATTCACGATTGCCAGGGTCTTAGAAACAATCTAACCAGGTTATGGGTCATTATTATCGTTTACTGAGGTAGTATAAAAAGTGTATCATATATTTCCCTGGTACATTTTATTTGTATGTGAAAATTTATGTGTAAATTTGTAAAGATAAAAAGTCTGGTGGACTTGGTAGTTTTAGGTTCATGATTGGACTCAATGATCTTAAGGATCTTTTCCAAACTAAATGATTCTATGCTTCTATAATAATTCCTAGCTCACACACTGGCAAGCCTCCTAGTGACCTGTCATTCCTATAGTCTTTTGTGCATTCTCTTTACCTGCTACCATTAAAACTTAGACTGTTTACACCTGATTCTTAATTCTTTCACAGAAGGTTTGAAAACCTCAGAAAACCCATAGTCTTCCATGCTGTATTGTATTTCATATTTTGTGCTTCCTGGAGGCTGTCCTGGGGTAAGGCTACAGGCTAATATATGTTGATTTTGAGTTAAGGCTCTGTTCTATGTTCCTGCCTGTATTGTAGTTTCTCACCTACAACTTCCTGCCTATGGCTCAGCATCTATTATGGACTTCACTGATCTTTCTCAGCACTTCATTCTCATACAGACTGTATACTTATCATCCTAGACAGCATTGCATAAATTTACATAATGCCCCAAAATATTTACTCTTTTTAAAAAGCATAACTAAGACTCCTACAGAGCAAGAGCAACCTCTTACAGTGTTTTTTGTTCCACTCTCATTCTCTGATCTCACCAAGAGAGGTCTAGGTCTTCGCTTTCTCTTTCGCTTGAGAAGGGAGTATCATTTTATTCTTCTCTCACAAACAATCTCTCTTAATTGTCTTACCTGCAGTCAGGTTTCATGCATTTCTAGGGATAGAAATCTATGCACTAGTCCTGCTTTTGAGTCAGATGAGCGTTTGCTGCTGAATTTCTAGCTATGGGAACCAAACAAGCTAGTCACTAGGGAATGTATAAGGTATAAATGTTTTATCGGTTCTCCACCTTACCCCATCAATCTTTGCCTGAGGCATCTGGTATTTGGAATGGCACTGTTGGCTAACCTGAAGGACTATCTACCTATTCTCTTTCTTAACAGTGTAATTGACCTTACAATTACAGCCAAGGGAGTACGTCCAGATTTTTACAGGGGTTTTTTTGTTATTGTCAACTTCTAAGTAATCTCTGATTGTATGCCTAATTCCATGCTTTTCCACCTCAGTTTTCCTTCCATTTTTCAGAAATTGTAATTATCCATTAGGTTTTAGAGGTGCATCTCTTTGAAGCACTAATTATGTTTATTATTCTTTATGACTCTATCTTTTCTTTGACCATATTGAAAGTAAGTGCTTAACAATTGTGGATTCTTAGGTGACCATCAGTTTTCAGCTCAAAAATGTGATGCCGAAAGGGTTTTTTTAACTTTTCAATTTTCATCTTTTGTAGATTTTAGAGACACAGTAGATGTAATGCTGTAGATTTTAGTGAATTAATATTTAGCAGCTTGTAGCATAAAATCCTTCTATCTCTACCCCTGCTCCAGAACAGGCAGCTGAGATCTGCCAGCTGTTTAGTCTCTTCCTCGAGGTACCTGATTAAAGCATATCAGAAGAGAACATAAACATGGAGCAGTGTGACCCGTAGCCCTAGAGAGCGTCCAAGAGACCTTTGTGTGCTGAAGAAGAGGAGGTGGATGAAGACAGAGGGTCCCAACGACCCCAGCCCCAATTCAACAGGGGTGGGAACTGGGAGGGGACAGAGGTGGAACTGGACATGTGGACAGTAGTGATTGGATAGGTTTTATTATAAAAACTATAGAACTTAGAGCTTGCTTGCGCGCGCGTCGATGTATTCCTGGATGAGCGGGGTTGCTCATTAAAGTGCCTGCCCATTATCTTATCTCCTACAAAACTTGACTCGGAGTCTTTTTTACAGACTTTTACGGCAACAAATGAAACAGTCTTTATCTCTTATGCTGATGGTCAAAATGACAATAACATTAGGCAGTAGCTGTATTTCTTAAAAAACACTAATGACATGTTCTTGGTAGATAATTTAACACTAATTTCTGATCAATTGGTTTCTTATAGTTGTTTCTGTGTGTACAACTTGGACAGTTTCCATTCTCATTTTTGTAAAAGTGCCAGAAGCGCTTTCTGTTCAGTCCTCAAATTTCAGTTCTGCTGTCTGTTATTATTAAAAACCCAATGTGCAAATAGTAGTCACAGAAAATTCTGCCAAATTTAGCTGAAAACTGATCTGTTTCAGGTGGGCTGTTCAAGCAAATTGCAATCTAGGGGGCACAGCATATTACTGGGTTGCCTGCAGAGCCCAACCTTGGCAAAATGCAGGGATAAAAGTAGCTGACAATGTCAGGAATGTAAGAGTAACAGGGCGGATGAGTAGTACACTGGGTCAGCCAAACTATTCACTCCAGACTGATAATTCTGGAGAGGGAGATGACCCACCACTGAAATAAATGCTCACTGAGGAACTTCAGACACTTTTGAAATAGCAGAGTCAACTTGAAAATAAGTAAGTCTAGAAGAGAAGCTCTGAGACTTGTAGTATGGTGAAAAAAGGTGAGCTCAGCAATCAACAGGGGTGGCATGACCCTGCCAGATGTGACCCAGAGGCAATGGAGACTCTGACTGGCCCTGGAGCATGATGTGCCTGTGGGTGCCACCGGACACTGCCTCCAGCTCACTCATGGCCAGCATGGAGGCACCCAACTTGTACCTCATGAAAGAGTGTTTAGAGATTTGTACATGCGTGATAACATTTTGTAGCATTGTGGTATATCCGTTGTGTTGCTGATACATATCCTAATGTGTAGATAACCGTTTTACAGTTAAATATTTAGTAAATAAATGAACCAGTTTGAACCTGATTTGATTTAAACAATCCAAATATTTTCCCATTTTTTAGAGGGACATATACTAAACACACATAAAGTACTCAGCCAGTGTATATACATTCTTAAACAAAATAAGAATATATAAGGAGATTATTTGTAGAATTAAATTAAGCCACACTGGATAGTGTAAATACAACAAAATGTATTTTTGGATATAAGCATACATTCAGAGGTTACTGAGTTACCACCTATCAGATGAACAACTGAACACTGGCAACTTCATCTCTATCTGCTTCATCATTGAAGAGCAATTTTAAGTCAAGTTTGAAGCAAAAAGCAGGATATCATTTAATTTCTTATCATGTACATTTGATTGTAATGATGTTCCTATTTTTACATTAGAAAAAGTAATTTTACTGATTCAGGTTGCTATAAAAATTTAACAGGAATATATTTTTTATCACTAACTCATTTTCTGAATTTCTTACTCTTTAAGATGTTTTCTCTCTAGACATTTCTGAGGAAATATTCCACTGTTGAAAGCGAGATCTTCTTTTTATAATGACAATGAGAATTTTAAAGGATTATAATTAGGTAAACTCCCAGATGAGTATCTTCTCAAAAACAATTAATTGTAAGGGCTTAGAAGGAAATAACCTTGTAATTTCTGATTTCTTTGCCTGTAAAAATCTGCTATTTACATTGTATTAGTTGAAAGTTAGAAAGGTATAAAATCTTTGTGCTGTTTTTTCTGAATTGATGTTTGAAGTCAGACTTCTGACTAAATAGAGAAAATCAAATTTGTCATGGGTCTCAAATATTGTATAGACAGAAGAACTTTTAGGTTGGGAGGTGAAAATTGCTGGGTTCTTTCCTGTACTAGAGAAAGGAACAATTTGCATTATATTAGCTAAAATTTATTTCTACGTTTTTCTTTAAAATTGTCATATAAATAATCTTTTAAATTTAAAACCTTAAGAAATTGAAATCTGGAGGAGTGTTTGGGTTGCATTCTTTTTTGTTGTTGTTTTTGTATTGTCGGCTTTTTTCTTTTCAGTTATAAATCTATAAAAGATGTGAGTTACTAATTTGTAGGAAAATCATTTGTGCTTCTCAAGCATTATCTTCTGATTTTGCGCTCATCACTGTTATAGCTTGGATGGACATTCCATTTTTTTGCAATTTATTTATTTTCTTATTTTCTTTATATGTATCCTGGTATGTCAGGCACTGGCAGTGGCTTAATTCCTCAGTAGAGTATGCCAAGGCTATTAATGTTGATGACTTACTTCAATTAGGTCCTTTTTTACAGAACACAATTATGCCAGGTGAGTCCAAAATTCTTCTTTCCAACTACTGTAATTTAAAAAAAAAGATTAATGATATGCTCCCAGCTGATGGTCTTTAAAGGAGTAGAGAGAGGAAAGATTTCTTACTGTTCTAGGGCAGACTAATTAACTCTAATTGTTATCCTTTCATCAGAGGAAAATTCTTGTCCAGTAAGAAAAAGGGTAAGCAAAAAGCACCCAACTGATGGTTTCCAGTAGCTGACCTGATGAGGGTCAGTTACTCATGGCTGTCATTCATAGAATGGGTGTCTTACTCTTATTGACACTATTCCAAATCTTTCATCTTCTATAGATGGGACATTTTTGCCAGTATATGTGCTTGTATATGGTTTGCCAAGATGTTCATTGGCCCTGAAGAATGCCCTCCTCGTTTACAGGCTTTCTAATTAAAGGAAGTTCTGCAACTACTTATAAGAGCACCTGTTTCTTGAAGACAAACACGTTTTTAAGTGTACCCCCTTTACTGAGAGAAAATAGGATCCAGTGTGTGTGTACAGAAATAATGACAAATCATCTTGACATGAATATTTCAGTATAATATGCCAGACATACGTTTCTTTAAAAAGTACTTTTTCATAACTACGGCCATGCCACTCTGATGCCTGATCCCGTCAGATCTTGGAAGCTAGGCAGGGTTGGGCCTGGTTAGTACTTGGATGGGAGACCTCCCGGGAGTACTGGGGGCTGTAGGTTCTAGTCCCGAGGACTTCACTGTCATGGTCCAAGCTCGCTCAGCCATGGCAGATGAACCTTAGGAGTTAAAGGGTGGGGCCAATTCTGCGCATGCTGAGCCTCACCTAAAAATCCACTGTGCAGGCTTGAAGAACACACCAATGTGGGTAGAGTCCTTCCCAAATCTTCATTTGTGAAGCCTAGCCATGATGATGACATTTTTCATGTAATTGGCACATTGATACATTCTGCATTCTGAACTTTGCTAACTTTATCAATGTTATTGAAAATATCTATTCCTCAGCCCTATGCCAAGTTACCATGGCTGAACATCACTGCTTGCTGCTGGGGTAAGTGCTCCCTGATTACTGAGCCTCTATTATTGCTCAAAAGACACCTTTCAAAGGCAGATATTTGTCTTGTATTTGTCTGCTACTGTAAATTTACACAACAGAACAGACAGAAAACAGAAAACTTCAGTAGTTTGCTATCATTAATGATGTTCCTCAGTTCTAGTGTTTGTATACAATTCTTCTGGACAATCAGAGTGGAACTTACACTGACACACTTGAAAAAGGATGAATGTCTTCTTATTCTTGAATTGAAGTCCTCACAGATGTTGTCAGTGCAGCTTATATTGTACTCTCATTGATCTTGCCTATAAGTTAGACTTTGTTCTTGGTTTGAAGGTTTCCTTGCACTTTACTCGTTTTTGGTGAACTGAGGAAGCCTAGTACAGACATAGGTATCAGGACTAATGCAGATATTGCATTAGAGTATGGACTGGATTTGCGTACCTCCAGAAGATCTCTCCCACTTTGCTGTAACAAACTATGACAAACTTTTCAAAATAAGGACTGGTCCCACAGAGACTTGCCATTATTACTCCAACTGTTGGAAACAGCTAATGTTCAGGAAGTCAGTTTGCAAGGTGGAAACTGTGATGTAGGCGTCATTTAACTTCCCTTATCCCACTATGTGAAGAATTAGGTGCCTCAAAATTGGGTCCCAGGTAACAGTATAAATGAGAGATGAAGCTGTCTAATGTGGTAAGAAGGGAATGGTAGGAAAATTAAAATGTAACCCATCCTCTTGGAATTTCAACAATCATACTTTTCTTTTAAAGTAGGGTAGAGGGAAGGAGAAGACGACTTTCCACTCTATTAAATACAAGTAACCAAACTTTTGCAAAAGTATGGGACATTTGGATTCAGTAGTTTGGGGTTTTTTGTTTTGTTGTTTTGGGGGTTTTTGGTTTTTTTTTTGTTGTTTTGGGGTTTTTTTTGTTTTTGTTTTTTTTTTTTTTTTACAGAGATTGTGAGGAAGACAGAGCAAAGTAAACTGAACTTAACCAGATGTTGTAGTCTGGAATGATAATGGAAATTCCCTCTCTGACACTAACCCCCATGCCATCACTTAACAAAAGAAGTAGTTAACTGCTGCCAATTCCTTCTTGATCGTTTTGAGTGGGGGCAGACTGGGGGAAGGTGTGGCAAAAAATGGGTTTGCACTGTCTCTTTTGGTTTTGGGGACATCTGCAGCTCTGGGGGTAGGTTACAGCTGAGTGTTGTCTGTCGGAGAGAAACTGTTCAGCTGCTCCTTGCTGCTCCTGTGGAGTAAGCTGGTTTTTTTTCTTGCCACTGCTGTTTCTCCTGGTTTTGGCACTGGGGCGCCAGCCACCGCTCCGGCCTCACTGTTGCCGGCAGTGTCACGGCTGCCCACCCCACCACGTCAGCGACCCAGGAGAGAGGAGTCACAGCTGCTTTCCGGGACACACTAGGGCTCTCCACTCCCAGCTTTCCTTCTTCGTTTGGGACAAAGGACACGGAGAGAGAGACAGAATTCATCTGAGTGCTCACTGCTCATCTCTGTCTTGCTGGAAAAAAGACTGAGAAATCACCCTACACCTAGCCAAGGTGTGACACTGACACTGCCCATAAATATAACTTTATTTAGGAGGAACCTACTGGTTTGGGGGTTGTTCTCTTTTGTTTGTTTTTTTTTGTTTGTTTTGTTTTTGTTTTGTTTGGCTTTTTTTTTCACTTGTGGTGTTGGGGAAGTAGTTCGCTCTGGTCTGTTTACAGTTATATCTATACCTACATATATATATATATATATATATATATATATATATATATTAGTTAAGAACAGTTCTTATATCCATTTTCTAATTAAAGTTCCTTTTCTTAAATTTAATAAAGAGTGACGTGATTGTTGTGGATGGATCCTCTCCTCTGCTTTTTGGTAAACATTTTGGCTTTTCCCCTCAAACCAAAACATCAGAAAACAGAAATTTCAGATGTCACTGAAATTTAGTTTTTATTTCAAGCCTTCTAAGCTGCTTAGCACTACTTTGTTGCATTTCATATTTCCCTTAATCAAACAAAAATTTGCATGAAGTTTTCAGTTTTCTTTTCCTTAACATTTCTGTGACTTTTTTCCCTGAAGAATCAGAAGCATTAGAAGTATCAGAATCAGAAATGAGTGATTATGTCCAGAAAGACATGGAAAAATGTCTTATATGTACCTTGGAACCCCTTCAGAGAAAAGAACTACTGAAAGGGCATTCACTATGTGCCCCAGCTGAAAATTTTATTCTTCTGTAACAGATTTTTTTTCACTTAAATTTAGCAACTCATAAATGACACATCAGAAAAGTCCTAACATAACCCTAAGTAGTTGTCAATGAATTTACAGGTCATTTCAGATTAAGTTCTGTACACTTGAATACACTTGAAGATAGCACTGTAAGTATGTTTCTTAAATTCTCAGCCTGCTACCAGTCTTCACCATCTCAGCCAGCAGGTACCTATAAGGATTTTGCTGGTACCTGCTGCTAATTGGCAGGTAATTATCAAATGGTTCTGGTTAGATTCTTTTTAGACTGGGCTCTGTTTCTTTCCAAGGGAGCTGTTTATTCTGCCTTCTTTTTCACCAGCTCAGAGACAGTGTAATATTCCTTTTTTTCCAGTCCTCTCTGATCACTAAAATGTTTAAAAATCAATATGCTGTTTATTAATGTAATTTTGTGGCCTTTACTGTCTTTTCTGTTTGGTATTCTATGTTTCATACTTTGAAAAAAGTTTACCCTCTCTTGAGATCGAGTAGAAAAATTTTATCTCTGCAGTAATAAAGGTTTTCCTGTCTCAAAAAGTGTTTGTTACGTTCAAGTCTAGTATTTCATGGCTGTATAGGGTAAGAAATTGGAATTCAGTGTTATTTAGGGCAATCAGTCCTCTGGGGACACTATGTGTGAAGAATGGAAAACATTGCACCCAATATGTAAGAGTACTATATAAAAATTACATACGGATGGGAAGGACAGATACAGACACAGAATATTTGATGTCGGAAGGGACCTCTGAAGGTCAACTGGTCCAACCCCTATGCTCAAGTAAGGTTGATTAGAGCCAGTTTCCCAGGATGGTGTTCAGACTTTTGAGTATCTCCAAGGTGGAGACTTCACAACATTCCTGGGCAACCTGTGCCAATGTTCAGTCAACCTTAGAGTGAAAAAGAGTCTCCTGGAATTCAGAGGGAGCCTCTTGTGTTTCAGTGTATGCCCATTGTTACTGGGAACCACTGAGTGAGCCTGGTTCAGTCTTCTTTACACCCTCTTTTCAAGTATTTACAGGCATTGATAAGAACCCCCTGAGCCTTCTCTTCTCCAGGCTGAACAGTCCCTGGTCAAAGGAGAGACGCTTCACTTCTTTAATAATATTTATGGCCCTTTGTTAGACTCTCTCCACTATGTCCATGGTTCTTTTGTACTGGGGAGCCCAGAGCTGGATGCAGCATTCCAGATGCAGCCTCACCAGCACTGATTAAAAGGGAAAAATAACCTACCTCAACCTGTTGGCATACCTTGCTTAATTAGGATGAAGACACCATTTCCTTTCCTGTCCTTGCTGCAAGGACACATTCCTGCATTGTGTTCAACTTGGTGTTCACCAGGAACTCCAGGACTTTTTGCAAAACTGATTTGCAAATGATCACATATATTGGTTAATGAGTTTATTTCTACCTGGACTTTGTATTTCCCCTGGTTGAATTTCATGGCGTTTTTGTCAGCCTGTTTCTCCAGATTGTCAAAATGCCTCTGGATGGCAGCATGACTCTCTAGTGTATCAGCCACTCCTTGCTGTTTTGTGTTATCAGCAAAATTGTGGGGAGTACACCCTCTTCCATCATCCAGATTGTTAATGAAAATGTTTAACCAGACCTTTGTAAAAGCTCTTCAAAACATATGCCTAAGAGAAGTCCCTATGCCAAATTTATGATAAATCCTGTTTGATGGAAGGGTCTCATTAAATAATCTGGGGAAAAAAACCCAACAAGCCCCCCCTTCCCCCCCACCCCCCCCAAACCCAAATGGCATTTTGCAAAATTTGTTAGAAATCTCTTCCATCAATACTCTTACCTGGAGCACAACTTACCAATACTGCCACTATTTTGTTGTAATAATTCAAAAGCATTAGGCTCCTACAAATACAAGGTTATTACGCAATTTCAGAAAAAACTATTCACATAAGACAACTTGAGATTAACCATTAGAAGGTGAAAGCCTTCCCAAAAATTTCATCCTAATCGAAGTTTGATATATATGGACTTCATACCTGATAGTTCAATCTGATTAATTCATAAACTATGGGATGAGAATTTAAATGAATAGTATAGTTCTAGCTCAATGCACATCAGATAAAAATGAATCGGAGTTTTATATTTTGATACTTTCTGGTTTTTTTAATGTTTAGTAGATTACTTGGAAAACTAAGGTTTATCAGATTTGCATCTTGCATAGTAAGCATAGATGCTCTCATGCAATAGGAAATAGCAAGCAAGATAACAGTTGCCTTTACTTGCAGAAGATCATGGAAAAAGCATTTAACTTTTTGCTTTCTGTCTCGGTTTGAGGGGAAAAACCAAAATGTTTTACCCACAAGCAGGGGAGGGGCCTCCTCCACAATAATCACACCACTCTTTATCAAATTTAAGAAAAGGAATTTTAATACAAGAAGGATAACTGCTATATATATATATATATATATGTAAACAGACTAGTGCAACCCACTTCCCCAACACCATAAGAGAAAAAAAAAAAACAACAACAAAACCCAGCAGGTTTTCCTCCGGGAGAAAAGGTTATACTTAAGTGTCCTTGTCACAACCCGGCTGGCTGCAGAGTGAGTTTCAGTCCCTCTCCAGCGAAACAGACGAGCAGTGGGCTTTCAGATGGACTCAGTCTCTTCCCCCTGTGTTCCCCGTCCAAGAAGCAGAAAGGTACGAGCAACCAGCAGCAAATCCAAGGCAGGCAGCAGCACGGCAGGAAAACAGCCGTCCGAAGTAGGCAGCGGCAAGACAGCCAGGGAAAACCCCAGCAGTAACCAGCAGGGCAGCCTGCCTCCTTGGAGCCCCCACTCCCCCGTTCCGCCGAGCCAAGACTGAGGAGAATATCCCCAAAAAAAAAAAACCAAAAGAGACAAACCTGCCCCCACCCCAGCGATCACAGTTAACTGCTTCTTTTGTTAACCGCTGGCCTGGGCAGTTAAGTGGCAGGGGAGAGAATTTACATAATAATCCCAAACTACAACATTATCCACCCCTAAATTCTCTTCCATGCCGATACTCTACATTAAACTTAAATTTTCTTTCAAATAATTAAGTGTTTACAAATACAGTAATATGAGTCGTTTACCCAGAGATAAGTTCCCCTTGAGGTACACATCGTGTCTCTCCATCTTCCTGCATCACCCACCAGGTGGAACCAGATCCTTGAGCAAAGACAACCCCACAAATGGGTTTGCCTTTGCCTGAGGCAGGGTTGATCCAGACTGTTTTCCCTAGCATACCTCTCAGGTGTATTACAGGGACTTTGTCTCCATCTACAGTGTGAAGGGGTTCTGATTGGGCAGGGCCGGCTCGATTGACAGAGCCTCTAGTGTTGACTAGCCATGTAGCCTTTGCTAAGTGTTGATCCCAGTGTTTGAAAGTCCCTCCACCCAACGCCTTCAAAGTGGTTTTCAACAGTCCATTACACCGCTCAACTTTCCCGGCAGCTGGTGCATGGTAGGGGATATGATACACCCACTCAATGCCATGTTCTCTCGCCCAGGTAGCAACTAAGCTGTTTTTGAAATGAGTTCCATTATCTGACTCAATTCGTTCTGGGGTGCCATGTCGCCACAGCACTTGTTTTTCCAGGCCTAGGATGGTGTTCCGAGCAGTGGCGTGAGGCACTGGGTGTGTCTCCAGCCACCCTGTGGTTGCTTCCACCATGGTGAGCACATAGCGCTTGCCTTGGCGGGTCTGTGGCAGTGTGATGTAGTCAACCTGCCAGGCCTCCCCGTACTTATACTTATCCCAGCGTCCACCATACCACAGGGGCTTCACTCTCTTAGCCTGCTTAATGGCAGCACATGTCTCGCAGTCGTGGATAACCTGAGAGATAATGTCCATGGTTAAATCCACCCCTCGGTCTCGTGCCCATTTATAAGTGGCATCTCTGCCCTGATGGCCCGAGGCATCATGGGCCCATCGAGCCAAGAACAGCTCTCCCTTGTGCTGCCAGTCCAGATCTGTCTGTGATACTTTCACTTGCGCAGCTCGGTCTGCCTGTTGGTTGTTGAGATGTTCCTCATTGGCCCGATTTTTGGGCACGTGTGCGTCTACGTGGCGGACTCTCACAATCAGCTTCTCTACTCGGGTGGCAATATCTTGCCATATATCGGCAGCCCAGATGGGTTTCCCTCTGCGTTTCCAATTGGTTTTCTTCCATCGGTCTAACCATCCCCAGAGAGCATTGGCCACCATCCATGAGTCGGTGTAGAGGTAAAGCTTTGGCCATTTCTCTCGTTCAGCAATGTCCAGGGCCAACTGCACGGCTTTAAGCTCTGCAAACTGACTCGACCCACCTTCTCCTTCAGTAGCTTCTGCAACTTGTCGTGTGGGACTCCATACAGCTGCTTTCCATTTGCGATTAGTCCCTACAATGCGACAGGAGCCATCGGTGAAGAGGGCGTAGCGTATTTCCTCTTTTGGCAATTGATTGTATGGTGGAGCTTCTTCCGCACGTGTCACCTGCTCTTCCTCTTCATCTGCTAGACCAAAATTTTCACCTTCAGGCCAGTTTGTGATGATTTCCAGGATCCCAGGGCGATTTGATTTTCCTATACGGGCGCGCTGCGTTATCAGGGCAATCCACTTGCTCCAGGTAGCATCAGTGGCGTGATGTGTAGAGGCAGCCTGTCCTGACAACATCCACTTCAGCACTGGTAGTCGAGGTGCCAGAAACAGCTGTGCTTCTGTGCCAATCACCTCTGAGGCGGCTTGAACTCCTTCATAGGCGGCTAGGATCTCTTTCTCTGTGGGGGTATAGTTGGCTTCAGATCCTCTGTAGCCTCGGCTCCAGAATCCAAGTGGTCGGCCTCGAGTCTCACCAGGCACCTTCTGCCAAAGGCTCCAAGACAGGCCATTATTCCCGGCGGCGGAGTAGAGCATGTTCTGTATGTCTGGTCCTGTCCTGACTGGTCCAAGGGCTACAGCCTGAGCAATCTCATGCTTAATCTGGTCAAAGGCTTGTTGCTGCTCAGGGCCCCAGTGGAAATCATTCTTCTTACGGGTTACCAAGTAGAGAGGGCTTACGATCTGACTGTATGCTGGGATATGCATCCTCCAGAACCCTATGGCACCCAGGAAGGCTTGTGTTTCCTTTTTGCTGGTGGGTGGAGACATTGCTGTGATCTTATTGATGACTTCTGTTGGAATCTGACGGCGTCCATCCTGCCACTTCACTCCCAGGAACTGGATCTCTTGGGCTGGTCCCTTAACCTTACTCCGTTTGATGGCAAAGCCAGCTCCCAAAAGGATCTGGATGATTTTCTCTCCTTTCTGAAAAACCTCTTCTGCTGTGTCCCCCCACACAATGATGTCATCAATGTATTGCAGGTGTTCTGGAGCCTCACCCTTCTCCAGTGCAGTCTGGATCAGTCCATGACAGATGGTGGGGCTGTGTTTCCACCCCTGGGGTAGTCGGTTCCAGGTGTACTGCACGCCCCTCCAGGTAAAAGCAAACTGTGGCCTGCACTCTGGTGCCAGAGGAATGGAGAAGAACGCATTAGCAATGTCAATAGTGGCATACCACTTTGCTGCCCTGGACTCCAGTTCATACTGGAGCTCCAGCATGTCCGGCACAGCGGCACTCAGCGGTGGGGTAACTTCATTCAAGCCACGATAGTCCACAGTCAATCTCCATTCTCCATCAGACTTATGCACAGGCCAGATGGGGCTGTTGAAGGGTGAGTGGGTTTTGCTGACCACCCCTTGGCTCTCCAGTTCACGGATCATCTTATGGATGGGGATCACAGCATCACGGTTCGTTCGGTATTGCCGACGGTGCACTGTCGTGGTGGCAATTGGCACTTGCTGTTCCTCAACTTTCAACAGTCCAACAGCAGAAGGACTTTCTGAGAGACCTGGCAATGAGTTCAATTGTTCAATCCCTTCTGTCTGTACAGTGGCTATTCCAAAAGCCCATCTATGCCCCTTTGGGTCCTTAAAATATCCATTCCTGAGGTAGTCAATGCCCAGGATACATGGGGCGGCTGGACCAGTCACAATGGGGTGTTTCTGCCAATCTCTCCCTGTCAAGCTCACTTCAGCTTCTAGCACAGTCAACTCTTGAGATCCCCCTGTCACCCCAGAAATAGAAATAGTTTCTGAGCCCACATGTCCTGATGGCATTAATGTGCATTGAGCGCCAGTATCAACCAAAGCCTTATACTTTTGTGGGTCTGATGTACCAGGCCATCGAATCCACACAGTCCAATAGACACGGTTGTCCCGTGCCTCTACCTGGCTAGAGGCAGGACCCCTCTAACACTGATCCTGGTCATAGCGGTCAGAACCTTTTCTCGATGAGTACACCTGGGAGGTGCCCTCCTGTGGGTCAGATTCTTGCCCGTGGGAAACTGGGACTGCACTTACTCTCACTGACCTTCTTCCATTCTCCTTCAGTTCTTGTACTCGGGCTGCAAGGGCACGGGTGGGTTTCCCATCCCACCGTCCCATGTCTTCTCCATGTTTGGCCAGGAAGTACCACATCTCAGTTCGTGAGGTCTGTCCACTTCCTCTGGCTGGGGGGCGTCTGGCTCTGACTTCAGAGGTTCTCATTCGCACTGGTGCCACTTGGAGACTTTCCCTAATTTCCTCTCTGATCGCTTTTACCTCTGCAGGCAGCGTCTTGAGACTCTCAACCAATGTCTCTACAGCAGAAATACGGGCCTGCATTGGGCTGTGGGTCATGCTTTCATATATCCGGAGCTTATTTGCTACTGCGCCCACTGTTTCATGGTTCTCTTCCCTATACATGGATGCCAGGAAATCGGTGTATTCAGCTGGCCCCGAGCGTGAAAGGTCCCACCACATATGTGGTGTGCATCTGACCTTGTCAGGGTCATTATTGGCTTGCCCACCTCTTCCAAAAAGCACGTCCATCATTGCCATCTCCCTCAGACGTAAAATTCCTTCTTCCATCGTCTTCCAAGTCTTCCTAATATGATGTTCCTGCAGGATTTCTCTATAAACAAACTTCTCTCTTACACTCGTTAGAAGTCGTGCCCAGAGTGAAAGGGGCTTTGATTCCCTCACGAACACCTGTTCAATAGCCACATCCTGGGCCAGAGCCCCCAAAAACCTGGCTTCAGCACCATCCAGTTGTAAGGTTTCACCCATAAGGTCCCAAACTCGGATCAACCAAGTCAGGATGGGCTCACCCGGGTGTCGAGCAATGTCTTTCCGCAAACTACGGAGATTATCAAATGACAATGACTCAGTGATGATCTCAGGCTCTGGGTCTGCTTGCTGTGGAGGTGCAGCAGCCCCCTCATCGTCTGCTGGATGGTCTAATTTGGTCTTATATTTCCTTTTCTGAATAGGGGCAACTTCCATAGGCTTGGCCTGTCCTCCTGGTTTAGCCTCATCCTTTTCTCCCTTCACTGTGGCATCAGGGGTTTTATTCTCTTGCTTTTCCCCCTTCACTGGGCTAGGTTTCTGAATGCATTCTGGAAAAACCCTGGCCCTACCTTCAAACATTCTGTAAGCTGCAGGGATACAACCCTGCAGAAAAACCATAAAGAGCAAGATATCTCTGGCATCCAGGGAGAATTTAAACATCTCAAAAGCTGTTGTAGCAGACTTGAATGGGGAATGAACAAAGGGTTGGGAGAAGAGATTCCCCTTTGTTCCTTCCCAAGGGTCCGTACTATTATCACTGAATCCCCAGAGGTAGCAGCTTAGGTTGCGGCAGGAAAACAGCCTGGAGAGCACCACCCACATGACATCCAAAGGCATCGAATTCATGGCACCATAAATCCAGAGTAAGAACTCAATAATAATTGCGGCTATTTGAGTTTTGCTCATTGATTTGTTGATAAGACTTAAACCTGCCGCTCCTTTTGGCATGAATTTGTACCAACAAAAAGCCAATATATTATACAGGATGGTCCTGATGAACCCTAAGCTCAAGACCCACATGGTGCCACAAAATAGCAGTTATCCTTCTTTGTTTACAAGCCCCACACGTTGGGCGCCAAGAAATGTCTCGGTTTGAGGGGAAAAACCAAAATGTTTTACCCACAAGCAGGGGAGGGGCCTCCTCCACAATAATCACACCACTCTTTATCAAATTTAAGAAAAGGAATTTTAATACAAGAAGGATAACTGCTATATATATATATATATATGTAAACAGACTAGTGCAACCCACTTCCCCAACACCATAAGAGAAAAAAAAAAAACAACAACAAAACCCAGCAGGTTTTCCTCCGGGAGAAAAGGTTATACTTTAGTGTCCTTGTCACAACCCGGCTGGCTGCAGAGTGAGTTTCAGTCCCTCTCCAGCGAAACAGACGAGCAGTGGGCTTTCAGATGGACTCAGTCTCTTCCCCCTGTGTTCCCCGTCCAAGAAGCAGAGAGGTACGAGCAACCAGCAGCAAATCCAAGGCAGGCAGCAGCACGGCAGGAAAACAGCCGTCCGAAGTAGGCAGCGGCAAGACAGCCAGGGAAAACCCCAGCAGTAACCAGCAGGGCAGCCTGCCTCCTTGGAGCCCCCACTCCCCCGTTCCGCCGAGCCAAGACTGAGGAGAATATCCCAAAAAAAAAAAAACCAAAAGAGACAAACCTGCCCCCACCCCAGCGATCACAGTTAACTGCTTCTTTTGTTAACCGCTGGCCTGGGCAGTTAAGTGGCAGGGGAGAGAATTTACATAATAATCCCAAACTACAACACTTTCTTATGTTTTCTTTCCTTTTCCCCCTATGACATCTCAGACTGAAATATTACAAAACCTTTTAGTCTTTAGTTTAGTTTGTGTAGAGCATAAACCACAGTTAACACAATATTTATTAGGTATTTGTTATAATAATTTTAGAATCCAAAATTACTTCCTCCTTCATATTTTCTGTCTAATAATAGGATTCAATAGGGATGTAGGCTGGCTGGTACTGTACATGGTAAGTTGGAAATTTGTCATGAAATTTTACTGTGTGTACCAAATTCAGCTCCTAAAATCAAGAATGACATTATTTTTTTCTTAGAAGACATCTTAGTTAGAGATGAAAAGAATGAAAATTAATGGTAAGAGAAAGGAGATTGCAAATAGTTGATGAATAAAGCTAAATATGCAGAAATAAAAAAAATAGGATTTTGAGGATATAATTAACTAAACTCTGATGTTTTTTGTTAGTTGAGTAGGAATATAAGATCCATTATGATGCAGATGCCTGCAAATGTTAGAACATATTGGGTTTGTTTCTCAAAAGAAGCTGAGTAGGGCTTTGGTTTTCTGAGTACTCAGGTGGCAGTTATGTTTTAGGCAAACCTGCAGTCATCTCTCTTGCAGAATTTTTTCCATGAGTTTTTTCCATGTGCTGACCAGGCACGGCTGTTTCTTCCACCTTAGGATGAACTATATCAGGGAGATTGCTTGGAGCTATCAGAGGTATTAAAAAAAACACCAAAACACAGGGGTTTTTTTTCAGCTGAACCATCTTCCATCTTCTGTGTACAATTCAAACTTCATTTTGTATTTTTGTGTCAAAATTAAGGTTAAGAAAATACCCTCTAGATAAGAGCATTTGGTCAAGAAGGGCTGCTTGACATGATGTCACCTTGTCAGATCATCACTGTAAAGCTATCAGAAATACATTCATGGATCATCAACAATTGTGTTACAACTATTTGTTCATCCATTGGGACGATTTTTTCTTGCCTCTGCTAAGTATAAAAGAAGCATCAGTGTGAGGAAATTAACAAGCAGATAAAAAGATCTATTTCAGAAAAATCTCCCAGAAATTTAGTGTGGAAGGAAGAAATCATCACCATACATGGAAAGGACTTCTGGGGAGAGATCAAGAAAATTTTTCCGGCCCTTTAGTAAGGGCTTTATTTTGACTATGTTCAGTCACTATGGGATGCATCAAATACAGCAACAGTGAGATGAGACATCAAATATGATAATTTAGAAATATAACCTAATAGAGCATTTGTAGTGAAGTTACAAAAGGACCTGTTTTTGTACATTGTGGGTGGTCTGGAAGAAGACAAGATAAACAGTGTAGATGAAATAAAAATGCTGAAGTGCTAAATGGCAATTTCAGGATGTATTTTGTAGGCTGGTTTTGTGAGGTTTTGTTGACGTATTTTGTAGGCTGGTTTTGTGAGGTTTTGTTGAGATCCCAAAAAATATCATTCTTACAGAGTGAGAGCTATATTTTAGAAAATGATAGTAGAAAGAGCTTAGAAACCATGCTGAATTTTATATAATTTAGTATGTACTTTCATTAGGGTACAGGATTGGTAGACTTTTGATCTGTAACTATGGAATTTTTTTAATAGCATTACATAGATGTTACCATTTTTTGTATGGAGACAGAGGATGCTGTTACTTCAATATTGTTTGTTTATTAATTGTCTGATACTGTGAAAAATAGTACAGCAAATGTGCATCGTTTCAGAAGAGTAATTGGAAAGATCTGAGGCCTGAGAACTAAGTCATAGAGAGACAGAAGAAGAATCTGATCACATTAATCTTTGTGAAAATATAAGAAGAGTTTATTTTTACACAATCTCTAGAAACTATAGAAGTAGAAAATGATGGTCAAGACAGAAAGCTAGAAAAATTGTTTTAGAAATGCATTTTTTTTTCACAGTGCATTTAACTGATGCTGAACCAGCCTTTTAGAGAACAGAGTAGGTTCTTCATGTGCTTGAGTTGTTTAGTTTGAAATTAAATGTGTTTCTAAGTAATAAATATTAGCTGGAAGAAGCAGAAGAAATACTTGATGAAATTCATTGTTCAGTGTAGAACAGGTACAACTGCCATTCTTGCCTTAAAAATATGTTTGTAATTTTAAATATGAAGTATCATATTTTATACTTGTTAGGAATAACTGGCCATCTTTTAAATACTCATGAGCAGGTTTTTTAAAGGCTATTAAAACCATGTTCAAACTACCTTAAGGGCTAAATGAATAACACATGCTGTCTTTGATCCTAACAGGTTTTCACTTCTGAAGAATAAACAATAAATGGGCATTGGCTTTAAAATTTATTTTTTTAAAGTCTGCCACATAGCTCTCTGTGTTCCTTGAACAAAGGCAATTCAGTGAACTAGATTTCAAAAGAACTCAAAGAAATGACATCTCAAAGAAATGGCCAAATAACTTCAAATTTCTCTCTTTCTCTCTCTCTCTCTCTCAAAGAACAAAACAAACAAACAAGCAAACAAACAAAAAACAAAACCAAAGGTTCTTGTTGAGGGATATTTGTGACACAGTTTTTTTTTTAAGAAACAGCCAAACTGCTACCAAGACAGCTGAGGTACTTCTTAGTTCTAAGAAACTCTGTGGTGCTCAGGTGGCAGGTTTGAAGAGACAATCCAAAGAAGTCTTACAAGGGAATGATGTCCATCCTTTGTCCAAAAAAATCAATTATTGAAATTAAAAAAAAAGTCTGGGAGTAATTTTGGACTGCCTTTAAACTAATTTTCTTCTCTAAATGTCCTATAAATCAGCCATCTGGGATAATTTGATAACGAGCTGAGTTTTCTTTAATGCTGTTCTTTTTAGCAGGAACTTAGTCTTAACTATGAAGCTGCGAAATGGGAAATGTTTTATCAAAGGTGTAGAATTCACACATTTTGTTAGTAATTTCATTTTTTGTTTAATAAATAGTGAAACAGGACACTCATTTTAAAGAAAAGTCATATCAATATGAAATAAGTGCAAGAATAATAAATAACAGCAGTTCTCCTAAAAATTTGATTACTGGAGATTTAGAAATTTACTCTTTCTTATCTAAGGAGCTTCACAACTGGGACATTCAAAGTCTTATTTGCATTCATAGTAACTGAAGTGTTTGATTAGGAGCAAGGTTAACCATGACAAAGAATTATGTGCAACTGTGCTTATATATGTGCTTAGTTAGAGGCTCTATTCTCTCTGTCTTATGTAGGGTATTTTAATATTGTGCTATTATATGATGTTGATTGGACACACTTTTAACTACCAAACCATTAAAATTGAACAACACTGACATCCTAATAACAAAACTCACCTAGATTAAAATAAACATAAGTAACACCAGACATTTGAAAATAAGAGACCAGCTGATAAAACTCTCTTTATCACAGAGTGATCATAAAAGACCCGTAAGAAACAGGCAGTCCCAAAGAATACTACAAACATTATACATAAAAGTTTAAAAGCTCTAGGACTATTTTCAAATGAGATAATGTATTTTTTTCCTTTTTTAAAAATAAGAATTCAGCATTTAATTTTTAAACATTTCATTAATGGTTTGTCTTATATATTGTACTTATCAGAATATATCCTGTACTTTTAAAAGATTTCTGAGAAAGAGAATGTCATATTTCACCTTCAGTCTGATTTGGCAGTTACCAATCCAATAGGGGACATCTCATGTAAAGTTTTATGCACTTGAATCTTTAAAAATTTAAGTAAATATATTGCATAAACACAGAAATTAAATATCTCAACCAGAATTCAATAAAATTAATCAAGTAGTTACATAGACTTGTTGGAGTCAGAATAATAGTGCCATTATCTAATTGTGTCTTTACAGATAATAAAGATTTAACTCTGCTTTTTAGAGTTAGAAATGAGAAATTTCTTTTACATATAAATTTAATAATTTTTTCCAAATATTGTGTTCACTGAAACTAAAATAAAAATCACAAGTAGCGACATGTTCAACATTTGTGAAATCTTGAAATGGAGCTATAATTTACGTTTATTAAATGTCAGATAACTGAATCAGGACAGCTGGTATAATTTACAATAATTTCTGATATAAAACATGAGCCTGTGATGTTGAAAAATCAATACAATGAAAAATCCTCCAGAGCTGAAGAATGTGAACGGATCATACAGGAACAAAAAACTGAAGCTGCTAATATACTTGACCACCACCAACAAAAGTCTGTTCTTTAAATTGAAAAACTAGACAAGACCTTGCAGTCACTGCATCTGGATGTAATTGCTTCCTAGCAGAAATATAAAGTAGAACTTGCTCAGCTAGAACAGCAGATAACACAGCTTGAAAGAGACCTTGCAGATGCCAGGAACTTTATAGTCAAAAAGATCAGGTATGCTTTTGCTATGAGAATGAGCTATCTCTTTAGAAATCACATAGCAAAATGGAATGTGAAGGATCTGGGCATGCACTGCCTCATGCATATTTATTATGAATTCTAGAAAAAAAATACTTTATCATTAATTTTGTAAGTACATATTTCTCTGGTGTTTGTCTCTAAATTGAAGATATGTTAGAATTTGTGAGAGCAATGCTGAAAAAATGCATACTGATAAAAATAAAATGAGTATAGTAATATGAGCTCTGTTAGGTTTGCAGATATTTTTTATAAATGCATTTTCTGGTTTTAAGTGTAAATCCCATTCACATACATTTTCAATGTCACAAATCTACCTTGTCATACTTTTTCTTGGGATAAAATGTACATAGGCCCAGGGGTTTTATTTACTCTTTTTACCTTTCTCTGTCGATCCCTCTTGCACAAAAAATGTTCATAAGATGGAAATGTTTCAGCTTTATTAATGGCATATCTGTATCACTAAACTGCACAATGAACAGAAAAAATTTCTACTTATTTGGGAACTTTGCCAAATACATTATTTCAATTAGTAGTGACAGCATTTAGGATGCTCTAATTGTTTCTGTTAATGTTTTATTTTGGCTTTTTACTAGTATACTGAAAACAATAAAAATCAACAACCCCTTAAATTTCTGAGTGGGTTTCAGAAAGAGATGTACAAGGTATAAGCTGTCTGCATACAACTTAGAAATCTACTAATGAGGAAGTAGTGTTACTTGTTTAATTTCTAATCTTTTCAAAAAGAACAGCAGAATTGGAATTAACCTCCCTAACAATCATTTCCTTGTAATTAGAATGTCTTTACTATTTACCAAATAAACAGAAAGAAATAGAAACATATTATTGTGGCAAGACGTTATACCCGTCTATTACATTTTGCACACCTGAAAAAATATGTTAATACAAGTAATTGTTGTCATGTTAACATCACTGGTTTCAAGCTGTCTGAAACAATTTTAAATTCTCAATAAAGAATATTTAACATTTGAACCAAAAACAGTACAGCACGAATAATTAAAGGCTTAAGTTAAATACATAGACAGTCATTTAAATTTAGATCTGCAATAACATTTACTATTATTCTCTAAGGCTTTGACTGTGCTTGACAGAAACAAAGTACTCTGGGATTAATTTCAAGAAATGGTGCCAACTGTGCGCAATTTGCTGTAATTAAGACATGAAAGAGTACTAAATATTCAGATTAAAAGAATCATGATGGAGCATGATAGAGAATCAAGGTGTGGCATCAAGCCAGTAAAGCACAGTCACTCATGAATGCTCAATAGTGATTGATATGAAACTTATACCTATAAACTTGTAGCATGTACTTAACAACTGTGTAGGTAAAAATTAAAATCATGGCACTGGATTTTAATGGAAAGGACTCTTCTAAATCTAAAATGTGTGTGATACCTTCAATAACAAAACAGAGCTTAAGAATGTATTTTTACACAAATAAGATGTTTAAACAATGAAAGTAGGAAAAAAATGTAGCATGAATATTTTTTCCTTTGGGATATCCCTATGCTTTAGGATATCCCTATGGCCACATCAACCTACAGCATTTGCCAGAGTGTCAAATGAAAGAGGTCCATAGCAGTTGGCATCAAGAGGTTAAATACCCTCCTCTTTTTTTTTTTTTTAATTCATCAAACATTTTCCCTTTTATTTTTTAAAGGAAAAGGATTCATTTAGATCAAAATGCACTTCCCATTTTTCTCTCAGAATTAGATGGATTATTTCTTCTTGCCTTTGAACTTATAAGTATTGATTAATGATGTATTTATTGTAATACTGAATCTTTTCTTCAACAGACTTTTTAAAATTAAAGTGCTTGTAATTTTTTGATCCTACAGGAGATATGGGTACTTGACCCAATTGCTAATGAGGTGCTGTACAATCTCATGCATCCTATAGCTCAAAATAGCAGGATGCAGTATAAAAAGTACATCATAAAAGGCCCCATTGGAATGCTTTTTGTCTTCACAGGCAATACGCAAAAGAGATGACCTTCTGAGAAAGTCGGAAGCCAATTTCCTGCAGGCAAAGGAAGGCATCAAAGCAAAAGTGGCTGAGGTGGAGCACCTTGACAGTGTGGTCAAGAAACTGAAAGCCAGTATCCAGGACACACAGAAAGAAAAGAATCAGACAGAGACAGAAACCACCATACTGAGAACTGAGATTCAGCAGCTAAATCAGTAACTGCAGGGTGTGCATAAGCAGTGCAGAAAGACAGGTAATAATGTACAAAAATAGTAATATTACAGAAATGTGAATTTGGTACAGTCTAATGGAATAGAATTTTTGGTCATATGGGCATATGACTGTGGCAATCAAATGAATATAAAAGATTACCTGTTCTGCTTTAGGGTAAATTTACAGCTACAGATTGTGACTTCATCAAAACAAACACAACCGATTTTATTAAATTAATTCTATTTCTGTTCTATAAGCTTTGCATTAATTTGGTGAAACATCTATTTCTGTCCCAGAACACCTGCTCATTCAGTGGCAATGCAAAATGTAATTTGAACTTAAAAAGTCTGATATCACTGCTAATATTTTGGGTGACTTTTCATATCAATGTGATTAATCAACATTGTAATAAGTCGACAGCTTAAGCAGTAGTACACTGATTTTTTTAATATGAATTTGAATATGAATATTTCAATATGAATAGGACTCTTTTTTCAAGAGAATAGTGTGCACAAAAGTAAAATAAGATGTAAAAACAAGGAATTATTTGATTATTGGGAATAAACTGCTTCAAATAATTTTCGGTACTTTTGACTTTTACACTGAACACATGAACTAGAACTGGTTTTCAAAATAAGCAAATGCAACAAGGAAACTGCATTATTAATATTTTGAAGTCATTGTATAGTAAAGCTTGAAATATACTACTTTTACCAAATAAAATATTAATGAAGTCATTTGGAACATAATAGACAGCCTGTGTCAACCCCTTAATTTTCTCTTCCACTATTCACAACATTGCCAGATACGTGTTTCTGGATAAAACCCCCTAGAGGTCTGCTGCAAATTCTTTTTCAATACAACCAGATCATTGCAGATAATTGTATTACACAGGGTATTGATCCAAAATCGTTGTGCACCGGAAACATCTGAAAAAACATGATTATAGCTTTCTGTTTATTGTTCGTACATCATATAAGCAGGCTTTTGTGTGAATCACCTGTAAGAAAGGCAAGGTGGAAACATCAGAGAAATTACCTCTTTACAAGAATCTATTGATCACTTTAAATCAAAGAAGTATGTTTGACATAAGATTACCTGCCAGTTTGAACATTAGGTACACTATGTTATAGCCTGGGGCAGTTGTAAGTCTGACAAAGGGATTGTAAATAAAGCATGCAGCTGCTAGTGCCTCTGGCTTGGGATCAACCAAGGCTCAAGTCCAAGGCATAGGTAAACTTAAAATAATTTAACCCTTTTTTGCCAGGACATTGTGAGTTAAAATAGACCACTAAAAGTAGTGACTAAATAACTTTTTGTATGCTTAAATAGCTATGCAATTACAAAATACACATTTTTAGATGTGTTTACAAATCAAAGCTGATATAAATAAAATAAATTTTGAAAGTTAATTCCACCTCCACACAACAGATCACAGCCCTCAACAACTTGTAAGAACTTTTAAATCATTGTTAAAGGTCTCTTTCTGGATAATATGTTATCTCAAAATTGACAGTTCTTAAATTTGAATAAACTTCATTTGTTACATAAAGAATTATCATCTGGAAAAAAAAACCACGAACAGATTGACAGCTGAAAAACTTTCAGTGGAAGATTACATGTGAAATATTTACTGTTCTTTTGATTATAAACCCAGATGGAATACTAGGAGCCCACAGATAACTAACATTATTCAAAGAAGGAGTCATATTGGTTCCAATGAGACCATCTACCACAAAATAGTTATGCACAGATGTATTGTAGAAATGGGTCCAAAAATACACTGACAAATAGAATTTTGTTATATATTTCTTATTGAATGATGGCAGCTTAGACTTAACTTTACTAAATTGCTCATTTTCTGTCTGTGAAGTAAAACCTGTTAAAGTTGGGGTTTAGGCTGTGCATTTTTTTAAAAATGTGTTGACATTAATAGTCATTTACCAGGATTTTTTTATTTGTGCTTATGCAAACTCATCTGTTATGATACTTATTGAACTGCTAAAATTAAAAGATTCATAATATCTGTAATTTTCCAGTGTCCAATTTCAAAATAATTTGAATACTGCGTAATGCAGGGAATGCATGCTATAAAATGCTTGTTTTGAAGCACTTGTTTTAGTGATTAATTTTAGACCACAATATCCTAGAACTGTAAACTTCATGTGCCTGTATGTCTGAAGTCATATATTTATGAAGGAGTATAAAAACAATTACATATGTGTGGATTTGTGCTTGTGCAGGTACACATATATCTGCACATCCACACAAACTCATGCGTGCACATACTAAGGATTAAATATTTAAATTAAAGCCTATGTACACATATCTTTTAGGAAAATGGTCAACAAAGAACAAAGGAAAAACGTCTTTGTCTTAAATCACTTATTTTTTTCTGAGAGCTGGCAGTGCACGGCTATGGTTTCTTTTGCTCTAAGGAAAGATTGCCATCTATTGGATGACCTTGGAAAAGAGCAGGTTTTTACTATGTATGTGTTCTCTAATTCATGAAAAGATATAATGGAACTGAAGACTTGGAGCTTAAATTTTATACATTACTAGTGTGAAATGATATAAAAGCTGCTATATTTTAAAAACTGAGTTTCAATTCTAAATTGACTTATATTGCAATATACAAAGGCAATGTGTTTGCTTTAGAATGAACTAAATACTGGTTGTGTGTGTACAGTAAGCACTGGTAGCAGTTTAAATATTTGAAGAATATTGAATCCAAGATTCTTTATATAAGTTTACTGGAATACAATGAAAGAGACTTAAGCCACCTATTGATGCATTTATAGTACATTTTCCTCTCAAGATTTGGGAACGAAATGATGCTCTTCTGAAAACAATATTTGCCCAGCTCTTACAGTGAGTTACACTGCATTGCATTTAAAACAAAAATATCACTTGGCTCGAGCTTAAGTGTAATGCTTTCTTTTTTTTTTCTTTTTTTTTTTTTAACTTTCAGCCCAAGAACTTGCCAGTCAAGATGAAAAACTTCTTCTAATGGAATCCAGCTTGAAAGCAACTCAAGAGCAGCTAAGTGAGGAAACAGCAGAAACAGTTCGCCAAGAACAGAACAGTAGAAAATCACAGACGGAGAGCAGGGGGACCTGAGAAAATGTACTATAACTTCTGAAGAAGAAATTAGTGATTACAAGTGAGTTACTGCTTTTTTGGTATTTGCGAAACAGAAGGCATTAAAGTCAGCAGTAAATCTTTTTAATATGTACTGTGTTAATCGCTTCTCTCAGGTAAGATGTAGTATAAATGTGTTATGTAACTCTATTGAATAAACTATAAAATATAAATGACTGATTAATGTATGCTTTAAAATACATTCTACGCTTAAAAAATGAATGTTGAAAAATACTATTATTAGGGGTCTGTTTTTTTTTTTTAATTAATATTCTGTGTTGTTGAAGTAGAATAGCATGTGTAATCATTTATTACCTATCTGCTATTGGTATTCTCATCTTCCTCTTTTTAGAGACTAAAGGTTACATATGGGTCTTATTCTTTTATTTTTTTGGTTTCTTTTGTTAGAGAAGCTGCCTCTAAGCAAGAGACCACCAAATTAAATGAAATTTGGTGTTCGAAATTTTAGTCACAACAGCAAGGCATATATGAAGTTGGTAACATAAACAAACAAAAAAAAAGCAAACTCTATAATTTAGAAAAGTTTGCACTGAAAAAAAGTACTTTTGCTCTAATCAGCCAAATTTAGTATCTATTACACTGCATGCCAACTCTCAGGATTTTATTAAAAAGTATCGGTGTTCAACAATTAGATTTTATAATTTAGATTAATGTTAACTGTACTTTTATATTGAGCCACAAAGTGTTTCATTATTTAGAGTTTTCAAGATTTAGAGTATAGTAAAAATGACACACTTCAATTGGTTCTTTTTGCATGCAAACTCACTCTCTTCGTATTAAAGTTATGTTACATTGAACAATCCTTATATATACAGACAGAATCTCAAGCTGTTTTATAATATCACAGAACATGAATACTTTATACAAGAGAGTTTGGCTGCTAAAAAAATGTCTATTCATTTGGTGGTGGACTAAATATTTAGAGCTAAATGTTTTATCTCAGATTTGTGGCAAGCATCAAATATTACCACAGCAAATCTCTTAGAGGTTTGCTAAGTTCAGATACAACAAACACCATGCATCTAAAATAAAATATGATAATATATGCCCTGTATAAATTGCTTTTAGATTGGAACTTCATCCGTTCTGTAGTTCAAATGTTTTAAGTTAATTTTTCTGCTGAAGACTCGGAAAAGCTTCATGGAAAACAATGTCTTCAGTAATGTGTCTTCATTTCTTTAAATAAAATAGCTTGGCGGGTTTCAACCTGTAGTTATATCTCTAAAGACATAACTAGTACTTCTCTAGGGAAAACACTGTCACTGATTTACTTTCCTAACGTAACATGAATCTTTTGTCACAGTAGGTTTTCTTTACCATTCCAAGTGATTCCTCAATTGCCAAAATACCATGTTATGCCAATTCTTGCAGATATTTCTTTGAAAATAAAAAGGTCACAAACTTCTAGAATTACTGATTGTGGTAACTTAGTGTGAGATGGAGGATGGGGGTGGGGGGGAGTGGAATTGAAACTCCCAGCTGTAACTGATCGATTGTGTCATGAAATATAGCTTTTGAGAGAGTAGGACTTTTGCAAAAGTTCAGTGAAATGAGTTTCACTAATGTTGAAATAGAAGACCAAATGATAATCATTAGAATATTTTTTCAGAGGGAGTTTTTAATATTTGTTTGTTTGTTTGTTTGTTTGTTATACTTTGCATGAACAAATAAAACTGAAATGAATATTTTGATATGCCAAAGTTCTACACTTTGGAAATGTTTTACTTCGGTACATGATCATAATAAACTTTGAGTAAGGAGAATCTTCTCTTAGCTCTATAGATTATCAAAACTTTTTTTAATTTAATCTTATGTGAAATTTTGACCTTAAATTTTTTTATATCATTGCTTTTTAAAAGTATTCTGACTCAATGCTGCAGGATCACCATTAGCGAAGTATTTTTTGAATCTGGAAAATTAAAACTGCTAATTCAGAACAATAGGTTTAATTAAATGGAGCTAATAAAGCTAAAAAATGAACAACACAGTTGGAGACTTTAAATATTAAAATTTCCCGTTAAAACAACATCTTACTGTGTACCTGAACAGTAATCCTGTTCCAGTTGGTAACTGGTCTATTCTGTTCCTTGGGAGACAGAAAGAACAATGGATCTCTGTCCCCTGGGTCTTTTGGGACAGGGAATGTCATAAGGGTTATGTTCAGTCACTATAAAGGGTAGTGCATGTGTCATAAAGTAGCATCCCTTTGGTGCTGACTTATTCAAAGTCATGCAGTCCTGGACTTTACCTACCTTTCTACTTAGAGAATCTGGGAAATGCAGCTGGTATCAAGGCAAGAACATAGGACCATACAAAGAAAAATGCAGTACAGCACGAATTGGTCAGTTAATACTACACTGAGACCTGAGATTCTGCTAGAGCTGTTGTAAAGCCTTTAAGGGGAAAAGGTCCGTTTCTGTATGTGTTTATTTCCCTTTTGTGAAATCCTCGTTAAAAGTTATTTTTCATGGAAATGCTGAAAAAAGGGAAACGGCTGACTAGGATTAAAACAATACAAGGACCATTATATTCATTAATTTAACAGAATGAAAACATTTATTTTTAAAAGAAAGTAAAAATATTTTCTTCTAATTTCAAAGGGCATCCAAAATACATTTATTTCATAGGGAAAGAACTGAAAGTTTTTAGAAATCACAAGCTTTGTTGTATACTCATCCTGGATGAAATGAACCTGAGGTAACACACCCCCAACCCCCCTTACTTGTGTGTGTGTCCCCCCTCTCCCCCCCAGTATAAGCCTATTACACCTGAAAGATTTGTTCAGAATGTCCAGTGGGAACCTGGAAATCGTAATAATTTGTAGTATCGATTGTGTGAAGCTATGCAGCTGGGGCCTCTAGTGAATAGACAGGAATAGACATTTTATTGATTAACTTTTACAGTCATATTTTCAGGACTCTGCTGCAACATAATTTTCACTTCCCAGCTTTGTGCTGCTGCATCATGAAACTTGGATTCTTCTCTCTTAACATTTACCCACCTGAGAGAAACAGTACAGACTTGTCTTTTTTTTTAAGCTGTGCTCTGCAGAAATGCATAATATTTGGTGCAGTGAATTCTTTTACATTTCCCCTCTGCTGTCACAATAAAATCAAAAATCCACACAAGTTATGTTAGCAAGTATTGAATAAGTTGAACAACCTCCCCACCAAGATGCTATTGTGTGATACCTTCTAGTAGTTCTATTTCTCCCTTGCATTTACATTTTTATTTTCTCAGTGGATAAGATTGTAGCAAAAGCAACTCCTCTCCTTACATCCACAAATTCCAGAAGTGCTTAAAGGAAAACCAGGTCAGCCCATAATGAAACAGATGTTTTTATTAGTGAATGGAATTTTAAAAGAAGACAAAATGTTCCCTTGAAAATCTAAAAAGGAATTATCAGTAGAAACTTTTTCATTTTCAGGAGTGACATTCTACATAAAATTGCTTATAAAATTACTGAGAGAGCAGGATTTCAGTACAGTTATTAATTAAAAAAATGCATGTACACATACTGAAGTCTAAAATAAAGAAAATTCTTTAAAAAATTGTTTTGCGTTTCTGGCACTAAAAATTTTCAGAAAAGAGTAAAAATGGCATTGTGCCATTGTGCAAAGAACTTTTGCACATTTGTTGCTCTTTTTAGTACAGGTTACTTTCTACTTTAGATACCTAAGCCATTTCTCTTGTATGCACTTACGAAATTACCAGTGAAAGTCATGATCCATTTTTATTGATTTAGTGACTGTTTATTACTAGATATATTTTGTGCTTACTTTCACTTGGGCCATGTTTTTAACATAAGTTTAATAATGACTTACAGGCTAACTATTCACCACCATCATCACTGGTCCTAATATGATTTAAACCTCTGTCATCCCACTATTTTTTCTATGCTATGTTGTTATTAACATCTTCTAATTATATCGATGTTTAAGATATTTGTGGTCGTGTTCGCTTTTGTCCTTCCCCTCTCATCAGAGACACGATGGTGTGCACCATATGGAACTACAACTGAGCCAGAATTTCTCCCAGTCATCACAAAAGATTTTGATTTGTTTACCATCGACAAACTTATTATTGAATAATTCCCATTTTGTTTAAAATATCAAGAAAAGGGTGGAGGAGTTTAAGGTAAGAATAACAACATCAAAGGAAAAGGATAAATAGCAGCTTTCTAAAGGCCTCCGTGTCCTCTGGTCCTGGAATAAGGTGAAATGTATTCGATGAAGTGAAGAACTAGAAAATTGGAAGAAGAGGGTAAGTTTCTTCTTAGACATGGAAAATTACTGTGTTATTTAGCAAGCTGAGTGAAATTGTATAAGATTTTAATGGCATCCTAGGCTTCAAAAAGCATGAATGCCAGCAGTTTCATGAAACCACTTACCCTATAAACATGTGAAAAGCTGTTCACAAATTTGCAAGTTTGATGATGAAAACTCTTTTATGTATTGGTCGTGGTTTTATTTTCTAGTTGTGATGCATTATTTTAAAAGTAGTGAATTATAATGTAAAGATTGCAGGAAATCAGTGAAGTGTTTGATGGTATTTTAATTTAGATTAATTTGATTGAAACCCAGATTAATGTTTGTGTGTGTGATTTAGCTAAAGGAAGGGGAAATTTCCTTTTCTGAACTTTTGTGAAGAGGTTAAACAAGATCAAAGTACTATTTCAGTAAGTTTTTATGTTCTAGGTAGATAATCCCTGAAGTGCTCAGAACTCCATGCATAGTATGTTAACTGAATTCTTAGATTTTCTATTTAGTTTTATAAGTTTATCTATATTAAATTAAATAGATGAAAAATACAATAAATTGTTTCTCAGACAGAGAAATTTTTCATACTGCAAAAATTCAGGACTAGTTACAGTTCTCAGATTTAATCAGAGATTTCTAAGGTTTGTCATGACAGTTAAAGGCTGATTGACTTCATCTACTGTTTCCCTAAGAGAATTTACAAATCTGAAACATTTTAATAAGATTATTCCTTTTAGCTTGATTTTAATTTCCAACTATTCCTGAAAAAATGAAGACATTAAGAAAATGGAAATTTGTGTTTATTGTCTTCCATGGTAACCATGACACAACTATTTGTAAAAAAAAGAATTAAATAATCATTATCTAGGAGATGACTTTTCAGGCATAGGATATGATCCCATACATTTATTTCTTATGAGACACTATAGTTATGACTGGGAAAAGCTGAATTGTTTGCAACAGAAATCTACCTGACAGTAACTATTTGCAGTGGCACGCAAAATTATTTAAGAAAGGAGAATATAAAATTAAGAAAGACAGATGGACTCATACGAGTGAAATACAAATAGTCTGAATCAGGATTGATTTCAACATAATGTGGTGGAGGAATCCCCATTTATTGATCAACTTTAAAACCCATGCACAGCACTTAAAAAGATAAAGTAAGCAAGGTCAGATAATCAAAGCATTTAAATAGTAAAAACAGCAACTGCCACTGTAGACTGCTAAAATAAATCCATAATACAAATTGCTTTAGCAAAAAGTGGATGAGCAGCTGATCTTCCTATTGAACTTTTATACTGTTCAGTGACCACACTGGGGAAAGGATTGGAAGAAATGCCTTGAAGATCAATATTGAGTGAGATGTAGCAGGGATTCATTCTGAACATGAAAGAATTACGAGAGTGGAGATCTTAAGGAACTGTCATCAAGAAAGGATTTTTCTTTTAAAATATCTCACATTATATGAACATCGTATTAGTTGATATTCTATTATGATCTCAGCATTCAAAGCTTACTAAAGCAGAAATTTAGTTATGCAAAACATGAAAATAGACAAAGATAACTAATAGTTTTAGTGAAATTATTTCCAAGAATTTAGCAACTCCTGTCTTCAAAACAATGAGGCATTTGGACATATTAATTAATATAGTATTCAGTTCAGGCTGCTACTTTCCAGACATATATATTTCATTTTCTTTTCTGAATAGTGATGACAAACCAGAATATTTTACTTTTGGTTTTTGTTTTTTGGGGTTTTAGTTTCTTTTTTTTTATACTTTTGGTTTTTTTCAAGGTCAACATGAACCTGTAATTAACATGTTTAATGTAATTGCTCTTTCTTCAAATCTAAATAGAATTTTCCTAGACCTTTAAAATATTTTGTAGGAAATAGAATGCTCTAATGCAAGTACTTCAAACTTCAATTCCTCCTCAACTTGTGAGGCTTTTCTTTTTAATATAGATGTTAAAAATGTACCATTGCTTATATTTATAGGTTAATTTTTTCAGAACTCTTCAAAGAGTATTTATGAGAAAGAAATACTAGGCGTAGTAGTACTACAGTAGCACATTGTTTCAAATACATTGTTCTCATTCACAGTTTTATCATACCACTGCATGACAAATACTGCATTTTTCAGAGGCATATGGCCCCTTTCAAAAGCAGAATTCCCTTGTTTTTTTAAAAAAAAAATTGATTGTAATCTTCCTTTACTTTCAGGTTCATTACCCTACCTGTAAAAATTGTATTATTGTTAGAGAGTAATTTGAAGATTTGAAGGTATTTGTATTTTAAACAATAAAAAAGTAACATTAAAACTAGAATGTTTAAAGAATAGAGAAAATACTTTTTAAAAAAAGTAAAGAGAGGACTCATGTTCCCTTTGAAAATCTTGTTTGACAAAATACAATTTGACAAAAAAAAATAGAGGAACAGATGTCCAAAATCATGAAATTTATTTGCTGTGTTAACTGTAAAGTACATCTTCTTGTAATGTATAATTTTTTAATGAGTAGTACTGCCTCCATTTTTGCTGTGTGAATTGCTTGTTACAGCAGTTTCAATGGTAAAATTATGAAACCATATTCATAGTTGTCAAAGGAAGTTCAGCTTATCTGCATTTATTAGGAACTTGGAGGACCATACAATATGCTTTTCCTTTGGGGTGTTTACAGTTATTGATTTGTATACATCTGTAGGAAAAATTAATTAGAATTATATTTCACTTACCACTGGAGGCAACAAAGTTCTACATTGAAAAACATAGAGCCCAAAATTAAATAATTGTAATTTTTAAAAGTTTAAATTGTTACACCTAACTTATTTAACATAATCTCTTTTGAATAGCCTGAGGGAATCTCTTAGTGAACTTTGATTAATACTCACAGTACTTTTATTTGCACACAAATGCATAGGCACTTACATTAATGTGACATAAAGTATTCAAAAGTTTTCTATTTAGGAGTGATCTTTAAAGATGCTTATAAGCCAAGGAAATATTTAATCATATGATTAAATTCCCTTATATAGTGAACTTTTCTACATGACTGTTACATATTTACTAACTCCAAAATTTAATTTAAACATATGAATAATCCTTTCCTTTAAAATGAGCTTACATTTGTACTCTAGTTATTAAAGACCTTTCAAGACCCAGAGCTATATAAACTTGTATGGAAATGTTATAGCCATCATTGGCTGCTAGCTCTTTGGTTCTCAAAACTGTGTGTAGTGACTTCAGAAAACTCTACATGGTAAAAAAAACAACAATGTTAGACCAGGAAAAGCACACTGTTAGACTGTGACAAACCCTTGTCGAAATGGAAAGAGAGGTGGAGAACTCCAGATTTACAGATAGCACTGATGCTCAGGTGGTATGCATTTGAAATCCTGTTTGTATTACATTGATAAATACTCTGTGTGGTAAGTGCATAATTCTGTGAACTTTTAACACTTCAAATTGATTAGATTGCCTTATTTTGATTATATCCATATTGTTCATTGAGATAAGATTAAGTCCTTAAAAAATGTTTGGCTTATATCCATTACATTCAAGAATGTTTAAAGTAGAAAATATAGAATACAGTTTTCCATTTTGTGCATATACAACACATGTTTAAGATTAATCAAATCATAGTCACCTCTAATTAACAGCAGGGAGCAATTCCAACATGGGTCAGAGCCAGATGACAAAGAAATGAAACATATAGTTAAAAGATACAGCTTACTAAGAAATGAAAATATAGTTTATGACTTCCTTAGGAAGACTGAAAATATTTTTAAATCTGTGGTTCTGTGCATGTGATTAATAGATTTTATTTTGCCTTGTTTTTCAGTTGGGCCAAAAATGTTCAGAGCTCTACAGTTTTGTAGGTAAATACAGAGTTTTCTTTCAAAGTTAATTGTTTTCATTCTCCATTATTAGTAGAATGAAAAAAAAAAAAGACCTTGGCAACTTCAGATCAACAGCTTTTGTCACAAAGTCTAAAAATGTCTGATTTGAACACTAAAATTCTGTCTTTTTCTATGGCTTTTGCTTGGCACCACAAGAAAGGCAATGGCCAAGGAACTGATCAAGGACATACATTGAAGTAAGCAAATTAAGTCTTTCCTCCAGTTTTTCTTGAGTAGGAAATTGTATAGTAGATGAAGAAAACTCTAGGAAAAGAAAAAATAAAGTGGTTGTACAATGAAGACAACTGGAAAACTAGATATTTTCCTGGCCTCCTCCTCAAAAATAACAAAGACACTACTTCTAAACTTTCCTGAATACCCAGTCTGAGATTCTGCTGTCTGATGAGTGACAAACTGAACTTTCCCAAGAACAACTCTAGCCAATCATAATTTGCTATGAACAGTTAAAGGTCTTTAAAAAGAAACATTAACAAAGGAAATGAGAAAACAATGTGCAGTTGTGTCCTATGTCTAACTGGGGATTTGAACTAAGGTCACTCCCATTGCAGTAGAGGACAATACTGCCTGACTTCATATGAGTTTTTCTCTCTCTCATTGATTGAATGAGTACTAAAATTGCCTATGAAAAGGGGAAAATTCTGCAAGAAAAAAAAAGAGCAATCCTTCTCAGATCAACCTGAAATGTTGTTGGTTCAAACTGCTTCAAAATAAAACAGAAATGAATATGTGTTCTCATATATCCAAAGGGACAATTTTGATGGAAACTATTTTATATTTTATCTTTGTTTTATGTGAACTTCCTCATCTCCTTTTACCCCATTTTCCCAAATCTGTTTGCTTCAACTGCCTATGCATAAAATGATAATAGAGCTATATTCTCATGCCATGGGATGCTGATACTTATGATTCACTCAGACACAATTGCACTGAAAATCAGCAGCTGTATTTGTATTGTCTTTTTAGTTGTGTCATCAGGTGAGCCATGTTTCTCAGTCCAGGTAGTGTAAGCTGGTGTACATGGACATTTTAGGTAGGTTGCAAGTTCAGAATTTCCCACTGAATGGATTAGAAGTTTGTTCTGGGATCTTGTTTTGAACTTTACTGGTTTATGCAATGACCATGATTTTTAAAAATAATTACATATGAATTAATTTGTATGTTTGGGAAGTTTCTGCAGGGTGAAAGATAATTTTAAAATTCATTTCAGCACTTAAATATTGTACTTTACACAATAAAAGATAAAATATAAAAAAAATAAAAATGTTGAACTACTTGCCCCTAAGTGATAAAAGTCATCATACAAGCTGGATGTTTGAAGGAAGTGATAGTAAAAAGTGGTACAGCTACAAACATGTAAATATGCTTAAATAGGTTGGGCAGAAATTATTATACTCAGCATCATTAATTATCATGTATTGGGAATGCTGAACATTTCACTTTGCCACAGTAATTTTCTTTTAAAGTAAAATCAGCATCAGAACCTGCTCACAAGTCAAATAGATTTCAGGAGGTACCCAACCTAAAAGTAAAATTGCATTTACCACTTTTATATGGATATTTTCCAGAAGGAACACCTGGGAAGGGGTTGTGTATTGTATGACATGACCAGATCAGGCAGAGATTGGCAAGCAGGTGCTAGATGCTTCTCTAGCAGGGAAGTAATAAGGCAAAAGTAAGGCAGCAAAAAAACAGGATATATAAGAGCCATAGCACAGCGCTGACCTTCTCAAGACACCAGAACTTTTCAACAGAATGGATAATCAAATTTAGAGAGGATGTAGTTTGCTCTCCCTGCATACACATACCCACCTATTTGTTAACATCTTTCTTAGAAATATCCATATTATTTTCATTTATACTTCTCAAAATAAGTTGGCCTCGAACAAAAACTCAGTAAGACAAATGTCAGTCCAAACTGATAAAGTTGGGCAAAGCTCTAGGCAACTGAAAACCATGCCTAATAATGGAAACTTTGTGGTAGGCAGTAGAATGATATACCACTGTAGTAGCATCATGGCAATAAATGAAGCTAGAGCAACTGATTTTTTTGATGACACCATTTTATGAAACTGGTAAGACTGTGCAAAGGCTTTTTGCTCACAGACATCAAATGAAACAAAATAGCAAACTCTAATGAAAGAAACTTAATCTTGACATAAAAATAATAATTCCTTGACTGTAATTTTCAGAGCTGTATTACATGTTCGTCCTTTAAGAATAAATATCAGCAATATCATGCAGCAATTCAAAAGAAGGTTTTTAAAGCAAGGAAATAATTTTGTTATTTTTCTTGAATTCTTTCAAAATTACACTCAGCGATTTAGAAGGACTTTAAATTGACATATATTGTTGTCCTTAATAAAAGCTGTAACAAACAACACCTCCTTTTAAAACTAAGAGGAGGGTTAAGAGGAGGCCATGATTCTGTTTGATTTAAGCTTTGATTTTAAGTTAATTGATTTATGTTCATTCAGCATTCCCTTTCAGATGGATATTTCAGTTGCCAGAACCATGGTGGCAATATAGGTTCTCTTTCTAGGTCTGGCTACCCCTAGAATTACATGACGGCCCTTCTCAAGATCTCTAAAAGACCATTAGGCCTGCAAAAATGATGGAATGAAGCAGAAACTTTTACCATCTGACATGACAATATTAAGTCCATCCCTATCATTACAGATTTTTTGCCAGACTTGAATGTTCTGTTGTAGATTGCATAGTTGAACTCTCTTAATAGAAGCCCCTTCAATTCCCACCAAGAATGAGTAGAATTTGTCTGAGTGACTTTGTCTTGTTTTGCTTTTGTTGGTTTTCTGTTTGTTTGTTTGTTCATGGATTTTTTGTCTGTAGAAGAAAAATTTTATCAATGGATCTTATGGCCAAAGAATTTCTTATGCAAGGTCATAGGATTTGTCTTTTTAAATCTAACAAAAGATCTATTCAGCTAAATAATCATAATATTCATCCATCCATCACTTACCATTTTGAATGAGAACTCCCCTCACCTGTAACTGTCTCCTGAATTGACTATTAACATTTGTCTTCCAGAAATATCAGCTTCCAAAGATTCAGTAAACCCACAATAAATTTTCTAGGGTTTTTTCTCCCTTTTTTGTGAAAAACACTAGTTCATAGTCCTTCCACTTTTCCTGTTATCAATTTTAAGTATAATCACTGGAAGCTTGTTGATAGCAGCGACTCACTGAGAAATAATAAAGAATTTACATTTTCTTCACAAAGAATGAGAGGGAATGCTGACCACAACAGTAACAGTCACTTCCTCATGCATTCTGCTACTTTATTGGAAGCCTTTTTCCTTTGTGCTCGCCTTTCACATCTTTCCAGTTATCTTCTGCTGAAAAAGCTATCGATTTGTTCTGTGTTGAAGCCACGTTACCTGTTTTTTACCTCTACCTCTCATTTCACTACTTTTAAAAGCTGATCTGTGCGTTCTCGCCATTTCCAAAGAAACTGCCTAGAATTACATGAACTTTAAGTGTGATCAGAACTCCCTGTCTTTGAGTTTCTTTTTCTCCAGATCCTTAATTTCCTCTGTAAGTGGCGAACAAACAAACAAACAAGCAAACAAACAAAAGACTATGGTTTTCTGAAACAAACCATCCATATTTATTTTTCTGGTCATCTGGACTGCTCACCATGCACACATGGCCTGAAAAACTTTTCAGGTGGAGAAGCTGAAGTATGTTTTGTCAGTGTGGAAGTGAATGACCTCATGCCTTGTTCTTGTCCTTGTCCTATGGTAAATCAACAGAATGGGAGGATAAAGAAAAAAATTCTGAATTTATGAACGTAAGATACTATGAAAGTAGCACCTTTCCATGGAAATACTTTTTTAAAAAGTGACAAATTAATCCTTAAAGTATTTACTTCCATAAATATCTCTATCTGCCCAGCATGTACTTTTGAAAATGTGTAAAGTTTAGTAATGCATAAAGAAATCCAACATTAATTCAAAAACTTAAAAAGAAAATTACTTACATGGAATATTATTTTGATTCAGGAAAGATTAAACTGTGAAAGATTTGCAATAATATTTTTGGAAATATCATTTGCACTTATCTTTGTGGAAAAAAGTTCTAATGCTTTATGACTTTAGGTAATACTTTTATAGAACTTCATAATTCCCTCCAGTTTGGATTGAGAAAATTAATTGCATTATTTAATATCTAATGATATTCCTGGACAAAAAACCCCAACAAAAACAAAACCTAAAAATTTTAAAGAGCACATGAAAAATAGTTGTGGTGTTAACATCTAACTCTTATCTAGCACCTTACATTCAGAGTTTTCACATTTTGCTAAGGATGTGTAATTTAATTTGAAATTTTAAGAATACCAGGATTTCACATAGATGTGTGTGTAATCATATATGTATTTCTTGGGGAATAAAATTGATTTTTTAGGTAAGTATTTGGCAGCACAAGATAGTGAAGTGTCTTGTCTTAGGTATCAGCAAAGATAAAAAGATAAATACCACTTGAATATTATTTGAATAGAGATGTGAGGAAGGCCAATTTATAACAGAAAGCAAATGAGCATGTGAACTCACTGGAGCCAGCTACTCTACAGAAACTCTGTATGAACTGAGACCCAATGGAAAAAAATAGGCAATGACTTTTTTCATTTTTCTTTCAGTGAAAACAGGAATAGGCTACTCTGAGTTTATTTAAACGGAAAAAATGCACACAAGCTGACAACATTTGCATTCCATCTTACTGTACTGTAATTTTCTTGCCTGCTCTGAGGGTTTGGGTTAAATTAATTTTCTACTGATAAAGACATGTAAACTAAGAAAACTAGTTTTCTCTGCCGCCCCTTCTCTTGCATATGTATTTATAGAGTCAAATGTCCTTATTTTTTGTTCATTTATTTTTACTTTTAACACAGATGTGTAAAAAATAATGTAATGTGAGTGTTCCTACTTTTCATCCCTGTGGTTAATACACAGGGAAGAAAGCATTGAGATAACTGGAACAATATAATAAAGTGTTGGTTTAAATTGGATACATCTAGAAAAAGAAATAAAGATTTGGCAGGAATCAAAGCTTTTCCATCTAAATTATACATGTAATCTAAACTGCTTTTAAGCTTAAAAAGCATGCAAATCAAATAGGAAAACTGGAAGAAAGGATTGGTTGGACACAAGAAAAGCACTGCCATGTGCAGGAGGAGCTTTTGGAAAACGAGTCTCAGCTGAGAATGCTCCAGCTGGATTGTGGTGCAGTGGAAAAACTGATAAAATACTACAGTATTCAGGTAATAGCCTTGGTACAGTATATAAAATTGAAGCTTGATATTTGAACTAATATGTCAGTATTCTTACATTGTTTTTCCATATTAAAAGGAAATATGATTTAAATAACATACCTCTAAAATTCACTTTCAACAAATGAGAATTATTACTGAAAATATTTAGTCAATTTAAAAGAACATTCCTTCTTTTTAAACTTTTGTGGGAGGGATTCGTCTTGTCTAACTTTAGATTTCTACAATCTGGCTGGGAATACATGAGGAAGTTGTCTAAGTTTCCGTTATGGTCATTTCAGACATAATCAACTCAGCAAGTGGAATCAGGGACTGAATAAACATCAAGCCAATGAGGTGTTTGTGTTTTCAGATGAGTCTAAAACATTCGACCTCCTCCACTCAACATAATGGAGGAGTACATATGAATTCACATATAAACAACGAACTGCAGATGTAAAAATTGATGATCGAATGTTACCATTTCCCAATAATGCATTAAATGTTACAGAATTATTTTTTTAAATTAATTTATTTATTGCTGCTAAGTATTTCACAGACATTAATAGTGGTCATTGCTGGAACAATATCTATTATATAAATACAAGGATTTAAAAGTGAATGGTTTACATCATAGAGTAAAAAAATGCTAAAATGTGTCTGTGTCTTTTATTGTTTATATTTAAGGTGGGGTTTTTCATTGGAAGTTTCAGTTGGTTTGTTTCTTTTTGGTGGTGGTGAGTATCTTTTTTTAACGGAAAAAAAAAAGGATGAGAGAATTTAGATAGATGAGCAACTGGGAAACTAAAAGAAAACTAGTAAAATGACTAATACTCTTTTCCACTCTCCTGTTACTATGTGGAGCCAATGGAGATGGTTCATTTGCTGTATTATTTCACTAAAGTAGCATATTAATTCTGGAGCTTGACTGAGCATTGAATAGAAAGTATATAATAAAGTTTATTCAACTGAAATTTGTTGCCACCTTTGAACCATATGGTTGCAAAGTGTTTCATTATAAATATTTAAACATTCAGAGGCAAAAAGAAAAATATGCTAGTTAAATAAAAGAAAAATATTTTAGTTTTTTGAAAGTTTCCTTTTATGCTAGTTCACTGGAAATAGTGGCTGAAAAAATAGTACACAAAACTGGGACTAATTTTTCACCTATTTTTTTAATAAATGTTTTGCATTTACACTATTTTTCATATATAATCTGTTAGATTATTAAAAAAATAAAAATACAATAAGTTTGTAGTTGTTTTCTTTTATAAGTCTTTTAGAATAAGACAATTTGGGAGTATGAAAAGATTTTATATAGAGGTAAATATGCTGCGAAAATCAAATCAAGCAAGTGAAATAGTTACTCATGATAACACTAGGATTACCAATGTATGATGACACAAGTTTTTTATGCATATTGATTCTCACTCAGTAGAGTAAAAATTGCCATGGGGAGCAACTAGTTTCATTAATCTTCCAAATTAGTCACTTTCCAAGGTATGTAGCTTGGGAAGGTACACTGAAGGTTTCATCTTTCCAAAGATTCTATTTATTATCTTTACTTACGTAAAGAGTTCATTAGAAAGAATTTTACATTGAAATATGGTAACTTTTTAGCCTCTTTTAATGCAGTCACACATTTCTTTAACTACCAGACATAAAACTGCTTAATTCAGTGGATATTAATAGATTCATATGTCATAAAGCCAAAAGAAACACTATAATGGAATCTCCTATGTGACACAATAGAGGCCATAGGACTTCAGTGAATTAAGTGGTACGCCATATCTAAGTAAATGTGACTGAAATGGAGCATATTAAAATACAGCATACATTTTTTAATACATTCTTGACTTTAAAAAGTCACTGCAACAGAATTCATGACAATCCTTCATATGTTCTCTCAATACACCTAGCTTTTGAAAACACACAGTATTTCATTCTGTATCATTTTAGCCTCTTACTCAAAATGTCTTATGAATTCTAATATAGAACCAAAGTATGTTATCTTATCATCCTAATCAACAATATCTGAAATATCATCAAATCAATACGCAAGGTAGTAGGACAAGATGTGTTTACGGTACATTCACAGTAATTTATAGTAATTATATTAATCTACATTTGTTCCTTTTATCTACAGTCAATGCAAATTAGTGTAGTTTTATGGTATCAGCCTTTCAATAGTTTGAGTGCAATAGATTTGTTTCTGGCAGGGCAGAATTATTTGAATCTCACATTTAAACCCCAAAAAGTATTAACAGAGAGTTAGTAGAGAATTAGCATGTTAGTTTCTTCTTTCAAAAAAAGCCTTTACAGTTTGCAAGACCACACAGCCTAAAAATGGTCTAGAAATTTTTTCTAATAGTGCTTAAAAAAATCTTAGGTGTGCTCTACCTAGGCGAGTTAAAATATATCTATGCTTCCATGGTTGCAATAATTTTTGTTCTATGTTAAAGTACTGTGAATTCCATTGCTACTTTAGATTTCTTAAATTTCTTCTTTATTGGGAGGGGAGAGAGGCAGATCTATATAACGTTATTGAACAAATTACAGAAAGATTTTTTTGCAAGAGGAATCATGAACTTTTAGATTTTTAATTAATTCCTACTGATGTGTTTTAAATTGCTATCTAAAACAAAATCAATCAGCTATTTTAAAATTAATTTTATAGTAGGTATCATTTATCTATAGAAGGTGTTATTTAAAATTTTTCAAGTTAAGGAATACTTTGATAAACACTCTAGCATCTCCAATGCACCAATTTTCTCTAAAGTCTCTGAAGAAAGCTCAGATTTTCTCCTCCAAGTCTAGTTCTAAAAAACATGTTTTAAAACTCTTTGCAAAGATGTTCAAAACTTTAACTTACCTTTGTTGATCATGTTTTTGAAAACATCATTCCATTAATGATTTCTAAGTCAGCAGCATTATGATGTCAAATGTTTCTAAGTAGATCAAATTACTCAAATGGATAGTTTGTTTTATTCACTTGTTTGTTCCTGCCAACAGTGATTAATTGGTATACTGATTATGAGAACAACATTTCTTAGTGCTAATATTCCATATGAAATTATAAGCAGTTTTCTATCTACAGTATTATCAATAAATTTCTGTGTATATGTTATTCAAAGAAATCTTGTAACTTCAGATTTTAAACAGTATGCTCTACATATAGCTAAAATAGACAATATTTATCTGATAATTCTTTTGATTTTCTTTCACTTTAACAAATAGCTGCAGTCAAAAGTGAAAAGATCTTTCCTTTTTCAGTGGAATTGCTTTTCATTTTTCCCATTGTTATGGATTTATAAATGAGCAATTTCATATTTATTACAAAATAAGTGGAGGCAGGTGTCTGGAAGATAGGGAGAATGGAATACTCAATTTCCTTGTGGCATATATTAAATTTTTAAAAAACATTTTTCCCTGGCCTTCTGTTGGATTTAGTCAAACTTTAGCTTACAGGTGAGTATGCATTGTATAAACATTTTCTTTGTTATACTAAAGTTTAACCTCTCCATTCAGACTTCATGGTTTCTGCATTTTTGCATATGGTAGATATGTTTGTTGTTAGCAACCATTATAGGGAAAAAAGCATACTGTAAAAGAAAAGTCAAATAAAGAGCTAAATTTTCAGAGTGAAAAACAGGACATTGGCTTGCATATTGTTTTAATAGAGAATAAGGAACCTCTAATAAAAAATTCATTGGTTTCCTTGTTGTTATTTACTGTTACTGCAACTTTATCAATAGCTATTGGACTGTACTATTTCAGCTGATATAAGACCATATATTTTAAACATCTTCTAATTACTCTATTTCTTTGAACTGTAGCTTTATATTTGAGAAGGATAGTACATCTTAGTTACATCAGTAAGCTGACTGTTGGCTAAAATGCATTCAAGTAGAGATGGTGTTACTACCTGTACAAAGTGGAATTAAGGGTATATGATCCACTTTTGCTTCATAGTGTTGTTGGAAAAAATAGGCCTGTAAAGACACTTCTGAGTGAGTGCCTAAAAAAAGGAAAAATATAGATGTTTAAAAAATGAGTCCAATGAGTTTGAGTCATGTCTATGAAGTCCCTTTCTTTCATTTCTCCTTATTATTCTTTAATCGGAACTATTGCTTGTAAGTCATGTGAGACCCTTCTCCAAAGTGCATGCCAATGAATAATTTACTCCTAATTTGGTATAATCTCAGGAGGCATTCCAGATACCTCGTACTGCTTAGTAACAGCCTGAATGTGAGGTTTGAGTATTTGTGTGTGTGCTGCTGCTCTACCGTTTCTGCTTACATAACATTTCCACTTCTCTATCTAAAATACTTTAGAAATTAGTTTCAGTTTCATTTACTTTCCCCCCTTCATACCTCAATAATAATTCTCTTTTCCATGTTAATTTTAGGAAATTTGTAGAGAGTTACATGCAAATGTCTTGCTTGAAAATGTAAATTTCTAGAATTATAGCCATTATGTACTTACACAGACACCTGATATGCTGTGTACTGTAACCACTCTATAACAATTTATGGTTATGTAAATTGGGATGTAGAATAGCTGATGTCTTTTATGTTACATCACTTCATGACTTTTATCTTCTAGGTCAAATATAATTGAAGAAATATCTCAGGCTTGCTAAATTGACTTTGCATCACACAAGGTAACTACACAATAAAATAATATTAATTTAGAGACAATAATAATTTAGAGACTTCTAGTCTGTTCATATGTGAGAAGTCACATTAGTACTAGAGGAACTAGTTTGAAATAAATAATGCCCTACGTCTTACAGAAGTTGAGAGGAAAACCATGTAGGCTTACACCTTTTTGGTTCTTTTTATGCTGTCCAAGTATGCCCATAATTTACATTACATTTTATTTATATGTTTAGAAAAGATCACACTCCATAAGGTTAAAGTTCCTGGAGCAGTTTCACAACCATTGTGAAAGTTAAAGAATTTAAATATACAATTTCTATTTCATTTTCTGTCATCCATATTAAATATTGATGGAACCCAGATAATATTTTACAAATGTATTATAATACATTTTCAAATGTATTATCCTTAAGTCTGATTTTTAATTTTCTTTTTTTGAATATATTTGCCAATAATATATCCATTGAATTTGACAAAGTCATTATATTTGAGGGAAGTATTAGGTCATGCATGCAGATAGGGAAGAGCAGAGGATGAGAAAATAATCTACATTGAGAAAACATTATGATTTCATGCAATGTTTGTTGATGCAGAAACAAACCAAAACTTGTCCAGCTCTGTGCATTCAAGCTAGATGTAGGAAAAGATGGTTATAGAAATAAAAGTAATCTTACATAAGTGTACATATGATGTTTATGTACCTTTTTTGCAGAATTAAAAAAAAAAGTTGTATTAGTATTCACATTTGAATTCCAAGATATGTTGAAATTACTAAAACATATAATTCAATTAGGAGGAGAGAAGAAAAGGTCACATAGTGTTGTTCAAACACCTGCAGATATAGATAAAAAAATGTAAAATTATGATGTAAGGTCAGAAATTATGCATGTGTATTTTAGTGTGGAGAATCTGTTTACTCATCAAGTAATGAGCGAATGAACCTCCTGCAAAAAAGATTAAATAGCCACTAGATTTACTGAACACAATGCTTCATTATTTTTTACTTCAAAGAAAAGTTGTTTAAACTTGAGTTTTTAAAACTTCTTTTTAAAAATTATAGGGAAGGCTGCACGGGGCCATTATTTTATATATAGATATATATATATCTCACTAAAAATCTTGAATTCTTTTGGAAAAGAATATTCAAGATTTAAAAGGGCATAAATTTATGGGAAGATAACTGCAAGTATATGTTCATAGAATTGTTGAGTCATAGAATGGTTTGGGTTAGAAGGGACTTTAAAGATCATCTAGTTCCAATGCCCCTGCTATAGGCAGGAACACCTTCCCCTAGATCAGGTTTCTCAGAGCTCCATCCAACCTGGCCTTGAACTCTTCAAGGGACAGGGCACCCACAGCTTCTCTGGGTGACCTATTCTGTGCCTCACCACCCTCACAGAAAAGATTTTTTTTCTAATATCTAATCTAATCTTTGAATGTGAATCCACTCCCACTACATGCCTTTGTAAATGTCACATGTCACTACATGCCTTTGTATAAAGTCCCTCTTCATCTTTCTTGTAGGCTCCATTCAGGTATTGGAAGGCCACAATTAGGTCACTCCTGAGCCATCTGTTTTCCAGGTTGAACCAACCCAAGTCTCAGCCTTTCCTCATAGCAGAGGTGCTCCTTCTAATCATCTTGGTGGCCCTTAATCTGGACTTGCTCCAACAGGTTGACGTCCTTCCTGTATTATATGTGTTATGTTGACAAGCTAAGGTTTTTTCATCCTACAGCACTGTGTAATCATTTCCATATGAAGTGTTGCACATAACTAAAATAAAAATATTTTAAATATCACTGCTGACTCTGTATTTAATGTAAATTACAGTTATGAAAAAATGGGAAAACATAAAAGGTGTCATTACTATTAACCATTTGAAAATATTTGAGGGTGGAGAAAGATTATCAGCTGCTTGGTAAAATAAAAAGTTCAAATATGTTTAGTAACAAATATATCCTCATTCAATTCCTAGCAATTCTACTGTCTTTGTCTCTCAATAACATCTATGTGTTCTTCTCTCCTTATGTATGTTCCTTACTCATTTTTTCTCTTTTATGGCAACTTTTGAGGTTTTCTATTATTTTTTAGTTTCAGATTTCCAGTGTTTCTCACTCTGTCCTGACTGCCTCACATCTTGCTGCTTAGAGTATCAGACTCAAAATTCTCTGATGGGGTGAAGACAGGTTTGCTACAGGACAGAGTACCATGGAGAGGTGCTCAGAAGTTTGAGCTGTTGTCCCCATTCTGCATATGCTATGCATGTCTTAATTGTCCTTGTAGTCATCCACAGTAAATGACAATGTAAAACTAGGGATAAAAATTAGTTTTTCTTTTTTTTTTTTTAACAGAACTATTCCAAATTTTGCCAACCAAGTTTATCAGGCACAAATCATGCTTTAAAATAAATTCAAAACTTTATGGTAGGTGTGAAGGTTATAAGATTTCTTCAGTTACACAAGTTGCTGTTTTCTGTACCATTTGGTCAAAGGAAAGGCATTTTTCACTACTTCTGAATCAAAAGGAAAAAAAGCTATTGCATGTTTCTGAAGAGGATGATAAAGATATCTATACTATAATACCACATTTTATATTATACCAAGAGTTTAGCTACAGATTTGCAGTAAACATTTGTCCTTCCTTCAACACCTCTAATGAATTTAATATCTCTAATTTCTCAGTTCTGTTTTCTGTGTTGTTGTTCCCTACACATAATCTTTCTCTCCAGATCTGTCATTAAATTTTTCATGGTCATCCTTACTTCAGCAGATCTGCTGTGGATTAGCACTGCACTGCATATTTAACAAATTATTTGAAGATATGGCATTGCAAAAGTGTAGTACAGAGAGACTGGCTTTTTGTTCTAACTAGATTATTAGTAACTGCAGCCTATACTGAGCATTTTCAGTTCCGTGGTAGCTGTAAATTGTAACCCATCTCCACTAAAACAGAAAACAAAACAAAACAAAAAGTATATGGAAAGCTCTTGCATTGTATTTGTATTTCAACAGTTATGCTGTGACTGAAACCCAAACAATTTGATTTAAAACTTAGCAAAGTATCCCCTAATGCTACATTAGAAACATTCTTTTGTCTGTAATGTTGATGAACCTCAAAATTAATGTTATGAATTCTCTGGTTCAGCTTCCAGAAGTTTGGTTGTTAAGCTGATGTCTCACATCTGTGCAAAGAATATAGTTTCACCACCTGCAACATTTCTGTGAGTGAAGGAAGAAATGTCTTGTTGACTGTAGTAACCAAAGATGACAGAATTTCTACGCATCAGCATTGGCTTTGTTCTTTTCTTCTCAAGCTCAGCTTCTCACTGTGCACATATAGATTTTATCTCCTCTCTTACTTAGCACTAGAAAGCTCAGACATAGACTTCTCTGTGACAATGAATCATCTGACTGCATATTCCCTTCCCATAACCGAAATAAGGGCACTGAGGACCATAGGACACAAAAAAAAAAAAAAAAAAAAAAAAATTCCAGAGGCCTTCCAGGTGTCACTATAGCTAAGTTTCTACAGAGCTTTTGGACTCTACAGTTAAAGTGATTTGAAAAAAAAATTGCCACTGATGATGACTTTTCCACGTTAAAAGAAAACACTATGTATGTTTGACATAATTCTAATAATAGAAAAAACTTATTTCTTCTTTCTGTTATTGGAAATTGTTTCCACTCTTTCATTTGTGTGACAGTTATAGAGCACATTTTATTTTATCTTTAATTACTTTCAAAGGAAAAAGGTGAGCTATTTTCTCTGTTTCAGGTTTTGATATTTGAGCATTAGAGAAAATGAGGAACCATGAGTAGAATAATTTACTTTATTCTTATTTACAAAATCTCATCTTCTCTTTTAAAAAATGTTATTACTTTTCCCCATGATTAAGTGTTCATTATTAAAAAAAAGTTAAAATTCCTAAACCTAATTACAGAAGCATTTTACAAATATGCTTTAAGCATCAAATAACTTTCCAATGACATTCTGGTATTCTTATACTGTTTATACTTTTGTTTTTGAGGAGTTTGGGTTCAGACTGAATGGTTTTATTTCTTTTATCATCTTGCAATACATTTATTGTTACAAGTTGTCTAAACAGAGAAAAAATCCACTTGATTTAGATATGGAATAATATCCAGTTTGTTAAAAAATGTCTTGCTGACTGACTTGAAACATTTATTATCACATCCTCAAGACAGTCATAGAAACTTCAAAATATATCTTCAGCTGCACTATAGATCTTTAGCTGGGACTTGGGAGACATTCCATTTTGCCAGAGAGTAAGCCCATGTTTTTTTTAATGTAGTCTTAATGATCACTTTTTAAATCACTTCCCTGTACTGCTCAGAATACTCTTGATAATGCTTTTGTTGTTGATTCTGAGGTACTAGCTCTCCAGTAAGCTGTGTGGCTTGTCAACAGGGGACAGAATTGGCATGGTTTTCCAGTACAGCAGAAGGACATACTTGATAGGGGATAACGAATTCCTGATTCTTTTGGAAAGTTCAGTTCTTGTTTTCTCTTACCTGCTTGGCATTAAAGTATGCGAGACTACTTATTCTGTCATTGCAAATCCTAGATTTTGCAGGTATAAATCTATCTGATTCTAGAAGTGGTTTTAAAGTTTTATGCTTTACTATATATTGATAATTGTTAGGTAGTTGTCACAATGTCAATTATTCCAACTGTTCTGAAGTCTTTCCAGAGTCACAGAGAAGTACATTAAACTTAAATGATGTGGAAATATTTTTAAATTACTGCATAACTCACTATTTCAAATTGTGCAAATCCCCCCAAATTTTTAGTGAAGTTTTACAGAAAACTCGTCTGTGCATCCTCATTGTGAACATGTCCATCCATTTTTCCATAAGACAGATACACTCTCCATATCTAAAACATTTCTTTATTTACAGTATAAATTTAATATAACACTTCAAGTGTGTATATGTATGTATATATATATGTATACTAGAACTATAATGTAAGTATATTAAGTATAATTGAAGGACTTTTATTTTTACATATATATATAAAATATATATATTTCGGTAGTTCTAGTTCTGTTGTTTCTATCTATAAAGTTTGTTTCTTTCCACACATCTGAGATTTTGAACTGAGCCTGAATGGAAGGAAATTAATTTTCTTCATAGCAACCCATACGATGCTGTCCTTTACTTTTGTGGCTAAAAGAGTGTTGATAACACAGCAATCATTTCTCTACACCTGAGCAGTGCTTGTGTAGCTTCAGCACTTTTGCTCTCCACCTTGTATTCCATCAAAGTAAGCAGGCTTGGGGTGAACAAGAATTAGGGAGAGGACATGGTTGAGACAGTTGAACCAAATTGACCAAATGGATATTTTATACAGTACATTGTCATGCTCAGCAATTAGAAGCCCAGGACAAGGAGTAGGAACAGAGAAGGTTTTGATTATGGTCTTTGCCTTTCCAAGCAACTGTCATGCATGCTGAGGGCCCTGCTTTCCAGGATGTAGCTGGACATCTGCCTACTAATGGGAAGCACTCAAAGAATTTTTTTTTCTGCTTTGTTCACTTGTGCAGCTTTTGCTTTACTTATTGAGCTGTATTATCTTGATCCATGGGCCTTCTTGCCTTCAGGAGATGGGAGGGATCAGGAGCCAATGGTAGTTGCTGGCAGGGATTAACCCAGCACAGACTTTAAATGGGCAGACACTGAGATGGCATGTATGTAAATACACACACACAGACACACATAGCTGTGTATAAATGGTTTAGTGTGAGTTTATTCTACGCAGTTTTCAAAGTGGGTTGACAATGGCATAGCATGAAACACACTGCATCATAAATTAAAATGCATAGTAATGAGAACATATTTTTTTCCATCTGGAGAAAAAAACCAATAAAAATATTTATAGATGTCTCTGCATGAAAAATCCATGATCTGAAAAGTATACTTATTCACACTGTTATGAAGCTTAGATCAGCCTCTTTTGAGTAGCTAGAGAATATTTCACATCTTTTGTGAATAGAAATCCAATGGAAGTTTCCTATTGGGTTCAGCTTAAAATGAGGTAGGAGATTAACAAAGTAAACAATTCAGAAAATACTGAAAAGGCCAGACCACATACCCCTTAACCTACATGTGCTCCTTGAAAGCACATCTATATCTTAAAATATATATGCACACATTTGTGCATTGACTATACTGCCAAAAATGTTTCTATTGCATTTGTTCTTTTTGGAGGAGAGGTGAAACCCGTATGACATATCTGTCAAAATATTCATTAAAAACAAAAATCTTCACACTTTTTAACATTAGATGTTATTTTATGCACATGTTTTGATGTCAGCATGATTATCTCTTTGTCATTCCTAGTTTGTAAGTACTCTTGCTTAATTTGCATTCATTCTTCTCTAACTTTTTAAATGTCTATTCCTTCAGAAAAGCTAGAATTCTGTTGTCAAGTAGATTTTTAGTGTAGTAGGTAAATCATCACTGACCTTTTCTAGATTGTCTGCAATGTCCCTTATTTGACATGATTAACACTATGCAATTTATTGATCATCTTTTATTTCTTTGTAGCTTTTAAGTACTGCATAATAATTAAAGTGGAGTTTATGCTGTAAATGTCATTCTTCTCCCACAAGTTTATTGCTGATGTGTAATTTTTTCCCCTTTCCCCTCCACTCTAATTTACTAAGAAGTCATTAAAATTAAAAAGTCATTAAAAAAAGGTAAAAGAAATAAATATGAAAATCATAGAATCCTAGAATAGTTTGAAAATCTTAAACTACATCAGGTAGCTCAGAGCTCCATCCTGTCTGATCTTGAAAGTTCCCAGGGATGGATTATGCACCACCTCTCTGGGCAATCTGTTCCAGTGTTTTACCACCTTCATTGTAAAATACTTCTTCCTTGTATCAAATCAAAGTTGGCCTTTTAGTTTAAAGCCATTACCCCTTGACCTATCACAACAGGCCCTAGTAAAATGCTTGTCCCCATCGCTCTTATAAGCTCCCTCTAAGTACTGAAAAGCTGCAATGAGGTCTTCCCAGAACCTTTTCTTCTCCAGGCTGAGCAACACAAACTCTCTCAGAGTTTCCTCATAGAAGAGATGTTTCTCGTCTCCAAACACCATTATGGCCCTCCTCTGTACTCACTCCAACAGCTCCACATCTTTCCTGTGCTGAGGACCCCAGGGCTCGTTGCAGTACTCCAGGTGGTGTCTCACCAGAGCAGAGTAAGGGAGAAGAATCACTTCACTTGATCTTCTGGTGCAGCCCATGTCAAAGTTCACTTTCTGGACTGCAAATGCACATTGCTGGCTCATGTCCAGTCTTTCATCCACCAACAGCCACAAGCTCATCTTGGCTGGGCTGCTTTCAGTACTCCAGCCTGTAAAATTATTAAGCTTGATTTGCATAAGATCCATAAGATATCCCTCTAGGTATGAGTTACTAACTGAAAAACTAACATAGAAAATATTTCTAATATTTTCTTAGTGTTTTAGGTTGGGACATTATATCTTACAGTTGTGTTGTGCAGAAAAGTAAAAATTTAGGATGAATAGGGAGACATTTTCAAGAGAAAGTGTTTACACAGCTAGATACATGATAGATCTTGATTGGAACTTCAAATTCAGTTGGATGAGGGTAAAAAGCTGTTAATGGACAAATGCAATATTGTGTATTAAAAGAACAGGGAGGGAAACATTTTTTGAGTTTAGGCAAACATATTTTTGAGCTTTATTGGACAAAATGGCTCAGCACAGCTTAAAACAGTATGCGAGGAGTTCTGAAATGGCACCCGCCTACTTATCCATTTGTAATATTGATAGAACATAGATTTGTAGCATGCAGAGTTGACAATTTCCAACCGGATTTTGAAGCACTGATCTACATGACAAGAATTGTGATCATTAGTTGCCATGCTTGAAAAGGATGTGGACAGATTCAATGTGGTTAGGTGCAATCAGTCCTGAAATTAATGCATAAATGGAAGAGACACTTTTTCATTATTGCCTACTTTGGGGGAAACAGTGGGTGCAGTACTGTCAGAGTTCAGACTGATAGATATTGATACAAATCATTTTTATATGATCTGCCTATTTATTAGAATTGCTTTTCTGCTCTTTATATGGAAGTCCATGATGCATTACATTCTGAACTTCCTACTGTTGAGATTGCTGTTCTCATGGCAAGAAATAATGAAATGGATTCATTACTTTATCCTTAAAATATTCTGATTTATTTTAGGGTATACCCTCTTCAGTGATTTAATATACCCTTTTGTTTTCTAGTTCATTTATTTTACTTCAGAAGGGAACGTATTATAAATATTTTAAGCACAAAAAATGATCAACAAATATTTTTAAATTATGCAAGTACGCAAAGAGAAACAAGGATAAGCACCTTAGAAGACACAAAGTATGAAGATATTTTCAGCATTAGTAAAACTCAGAACAATGTAATGATGAACACAGAAGAATTAAGACGACAGCCAACGGTTTCTTTAGTTGCATCTATAAAATAGAAAAAAAAATTCATGTAGATTTAAATTTTCTTTCAAAACTATGTTTTAGAAAACAAGGTTAGTTCCCTTCGAATCTGGAAGGACAAAATTGAATCAAATAGTAATAAATAGGTACCTCAAATTTTGCATATCTAGGGGATTCTCCCTTTTGTATTTATCTTTTGAATTCAGCAGATGAAACTGGGAAAACTGAAGGAAACTACTGTAAGTTCTCTGGACACAAATATAGGGAACTTAACACTACTAAATTGATACAAACAATCTGATTAATAATGATTTATTAGTCTAAGACTGTAGGGCTACTCCTGGACTTCAGCTCAGTATCTCTTTAGAGAGTTATCCTGGTGGAAGAAAAGAAGAAAATATATCCCTCATTACTAGTTTTTTAAAAAATCAAACTATTTTGAATTTGAATATATGATCAGAACACTAGAGGTAGCAGCAGGAGTGCAAAACACTGGTAAGATACACAAACATAAATGTAACTTTAATGTAAGCCTGAGAAAACCATACATCTTTGATATTTTCAGCTGGGTTTGGGTGCTTTTGCACATAAGAATTTTGCCTTCATTTTATAACATTATTTTTACAGGGAGAAGTGTACATTATTTTCTTTCATTTTTTCCTATGCTTTCTTTCAAATGTAGAATGTTTGATTATTATCCTTTACATCTCCTGCTTCTCTAACAGTGTTTCTTTCATCATGTCATCTTAGATCTGTAGAGACTTCACTTTGTATCTTTTTTGGTTTTTGCTTAGTATGTTCTATGACGGATAAGGTATTCTTCTCTGTACTAACTTCATGAAATAAATACCTGCTTAAACATGCTTTTTCAAAATAATAATTGCAAATGAAGTCAGTTTTATCATGGGCCCAACTTAAATGCCTCTAAGCAAATGCATGTACATAAGGAAAACACAAGGAGGTAGAGACACGTGCACCTGCAGGGCTATGATTTTATAGGCATCACAGAGACTTAGTGGGATGATTGCTGTGGAATCAAAGGGTACAGGCTTCTTAGGATGGATGGACAGGGGAGACAAAGAGGGGGTGTTGCCCACTATGTCAACGACCAGCTGGAGTGCATGGACCTCTTCCTGAGGATGGATGAGTAGCAGACCAAGAGTTTATGGTCAAGATTAAAGGGAAAGCAGGGACAGATGATATTATAGTTGGGTTCTGGTGCAGGTCACCTGACAGAAGACAGAGCTGATGATGCCTTTTACAGACAAATAGGAGCAGCTTCATGTTCAAGCCCTGGTCCTCATGGGGGACTTCAACCACCTCAATACCTGTTGGAGGGACAACCCAGCACAGCATGAGCAATCCAGGAAGTCCTGTAATGTGTTGATGGTAATGTCCTTCTTCAAGTGATAGAGGAGCCAACAAGGAGAGGTGTTATGCTGGATCCCGTTCTTGCCAACAAGGAGGGGTTGGTGAGATGGAGTATATGAAGCTCATGGGCAGCCTTGGCCACCATGACCATAAAATGATGAACTTCGAGATCCTTAGGACGATAGAAAGGCACTCAGCAAGCTTGCTACCCTGGACCTCTAGAGTACAGACTTTGGCCTTTTCAGGAGCCTGCTTGGTACTGTGGGACTTGGTGCTGTGTGACAAAACCCCAAGAAAGCTGCTTAATATACAAGGATCACCTCAGTCAGGCAAAACTGCCAAAAGGCCTGTGAGAATGACTAAGCAGTTCTAGGACAACTTCAAACATAAAAAAGGAAGCCTATAGAGAGTGGAACATGGATCAAGTATCAGGCAATAGAGGTTGTCCACACAGCCACAGATCAGGTTAGGAAAGCTAAAGCCCCAATACACTTAAACATTTCCCGTGACATCAATGGGAACAAGAAAAGCTTCTATATGGGAAAATGAATAACATATGAAGAATGGAAAGATTATTATCAGCAGTGGATATATGAGGATCGAGAACCAGAGCCGATAAAAGAAATGGACAATGGACTTGAAACACTGGAAGTTTAAATGTTAGAAGTTGTGGAAGACTTTGTACGGGTTTTAGGTTTAAAAAGTTTTCTGTCCACCCCCCACGTTCATTTCCCTCCTATGTAGTTCTCCTGTCATTTGATGAGTGTTTCCCTATTGGCTATCCAGTTGTCAATTGTCCACTCTGCTCCTGCCTTCGCCCAATTGTGTCCAAGTTCCAAATCACTCCTCTCAGACCTCCCTCCTCTTTCTGAGACTTTGTTCTTATTAGATGTTAAATGATGGCCGATGCACTTTCACCCAATTCCCTTTAAGTTTCCACCCAGTTTCGAGTACCTTCCCTAACTGACCCTTTGTAGGTTGGCTTTTTCTTAAGAAATTGCTTCTTTATTCACCCTCTCGCTGAGTGCAGAGTGTGCACTTGGGAGCCGTCCCCTCTTAGTCGGTGACTGTTACTTCTATGGACACATCAGTGACAAGATGAAGGCTAGAGAAATTGTGAACCATCTCCAGAAGGAAACAGCAGACCTGGTTACTCAGAATATGGAGAAGGCTGAGGTACTTAATTACTTACTTGCCTCAGTCTTCACCACTAAGTGTTTGAGCCATGCCACCTGAGTCACAGAAGACAAAGGCAGGGACTGAGATAATGAAGAACTGCCATCAATAGGAGATAATTTTTGAGACCATTTAAGGAATTTGAATATACACAAATCCTTGACACCTGATGAGGTGCATCTGTGGGTCCAGAGAGAACTGGCAGGAGAACTTGCACTATACTTTTATTTTTTTTTAATCGTTGTTTTTTTGGGTTTTTTGGTTTTGTTTATTTTTTTGTTAATGATCTGCTGTTTTCTTAGTGCATGATGATTCTCAGGAATCCACAAGCTCTGTATTTTCAGTACAGCTTGAAGCAAGCAGCCAGAGCTCGTATTTCGATATGCTGTGTGGCACAACAGTGAATGCTGATACCAGCTCAGATTCCCACAACCAATAAAGATTTGTTGATGCAGTGCTGTGCCTGGGCTAATGAGATTTGATTCTCAGTTCCTGAAGTTGGATGATGCACTGCACAAATATAGTTGCACTGCTTTTAAATCCAAGGTTGACCTACTTAACACTTGTTTGTTTATCTCTAATAATGTTCTACATTGTTTGTGGCCTTACATTATGTTTTATACAAGTTTATACTAACGAAAATTTCCTGGAGAGTTTATGTTGGCCTGTGTAGTGCCAGCTAACCTTTATGTTGTGTGGGTAACAGTCATGAGACAAGTATTATTCATTATCTACTTTACATCCTATAGGAGCCTATTGCATATATATATCTGGAAAACATCAACTGGTGCTGATAATGTTGTGCTGTTCTTCTCTACCATGCATACACTGTGCAGCCTCAGAAGTAAAGCAAAAGGAATGTAGTGTCAGAAGGATGACGAGACCAAAACAGTGCAGAAACTTTATTTTAGTCATGTACACTCATCCTCATATTGCTGGACTGGAAAGACAATTCACTTAATTGGGTGACTAGGAACATCATTTAAATATGAGGGAATAATATATTATAACGATGAAGGCAATTTAAGAATATCTTTTTTCTGTAGAATATTTCTTTATTTTATGACTTTTACCAGGACAGCTGTTACTTGTTTAATACACTGCTAACATCTAAAGAAGAAACAAACAGCTATATTCTAGGTTGAGAATGATTCAAAAAATATAAATAAAGCAAAAAAGAAAAATTATACTGATCTATGGAATATAAGATTTCTGGTACTGTTTTTGAAAGAAATATTGGTTCTGCTTTTGAACACCTTCCAAAGCTGAAATAGCAAGAAATCATACTTTTCCAACATCAAGTTTCATAAAAAGCAAGACTAATGTTCCTTGCTTGCCTTAGTCACAATGAGATCTACTCCAAATGACATTACTTTTATCATCAAGGTCAGGATAGAGCAACTTCCTGAAAATGTTTTTGGCATGATATAAAGCAAACTGCTCATTAACAGCTTTCTTTAGAGTGAAAACATGCATGACAACATAGAACTTGTTTATATTTTCCAAAAACACAGCCTTCCAGACTTCAAGAGCTTGTGGACCTGTTTATGTGTATATTATTTCTTTCTATGTTAGACTTATCCAGGATTGAAGAAGGAAGCATTCCTCAGAACTAGTGATGTGTAGAATTAAATAAAAAATGACGGATACAACTAGGAGGTTCCAAAAATCATGAATTTGCATGGGGATATTATGTCTACCATCCATATTTTATATGCAGAAGCTGTTTGCCAAGATAAAATGCAAAAAATATTTGATGACATGGGAATGAAAGCAGAGTTATTGAAATTAGTAACTTAGTGTCTTTTTTTTCTCCTCCACATCTCTCACAGCTTTATATTTATGACTACTTTCTGCAGAAGCTGGAGAAGGACTTTTTACAAGGGCATGCAGTGACAGGACAAAGGGTAATGGCTTTAAAAACTGAAAGAGGTTAGATTTAGACTGAAAATTAGGAAGAAATTTTTTTCCATGAGGGTGGTGGGACACTGGAACAGAATGCTCTGACAAGTTTTGAATACCCTATCTCTGGAAGTGTTCATGGTCAGCTTGGGTGGGGCTTTGAACAACCTGGTGTAGTGGAAGTTGTCCTAGTTTTTTAAATAGGTGGTCTTTAAAGGCTCTTTCTACACAAACCTTTCTATGTTTCTATGAGTTTTCTTTTCAAACTCCTCTCTCTGTCTATAAAACTTTTATAGGACTTCTCTCAATGCCCTTTCCATGCACTTCACTTTGCCTCCTTCAACAGATACTTATTCCAATGCACTTCTTTCTGGAAAAGGTCATAGAATTGTAAAGCAATTTAGGTATAATGAGACCTCTGGAAGTCATCTAGTCCAACTTCTTGCCCAAAGAATTTCAGTGAGTAGATTGCTAAAGACTATATCCAGAAAAGTTTTGAATAAACATGTCCAAGGATATCTGCAAGGAATAGAGTCAACCTCTTCCTGTACAAAAGCAAACATACTGTGTAAGGAAAAAGTTAAAAAAAAAAAAAGACAATAGTATAATTGTTGAGACAACTTGTATTAGCAGATAAAGAACTCAAGAAGACAAATACCTGTGAGCTGCTTGCAACTTGTTATATTTTATAATTTTATGACTTAACTGAAATAATATAAAGGATTAAAAAGCCCCTCAAAGAACATAGTGATGATGATGGAGATGATGGCTGTCATGATAGCAGCCATGGAGATTGACCTTTTCCCATCTGGCAGATGATTCCTTGGTCACAGAGGTTTGTTGATTGTTTCTTTGGGCTTTGTGACCAAAGAAATGTTTGGTCTAGAACATGGTAGTTCCAGTTACTTGTTCTTTAAGCATTAGGCAATAAACAACTGTATTGTTCTTCAAGTTGTATTTATGTTACTTTATCTCACTGTCTGGTGAATGATATCCAAGAAAAAGTCTCTGAGACAATCACAGAACCAGCATTACAAGAAGATTGTTGCAGGCAGCATAAATGTTCAGTCTGAAAATCTTGATGTGCTTTAACAAATACAGCAAGTGACAATATATGCTGCATGACTGCCCATTCCTACACCAAGTTTCCCTAAGGAAGCAGTTTTCATCTCTTTCTGAGTCTGGTTTACTATCACTACCAAGAGAGTTGGGAATACAAGGTGATACCTGGTGCACTGTGTACCAGGGATAGAAGGCAACTCTCACAGTACATGAAAAAGTAGATAAAATTTAAAAATACACCTCCTCCAGCATTAAACGTTTTCATTTTAACTGGATGAAAAATACCCAGACAAACCAAACATCAAACAAGCAAATGGCTGCCATTCACTGTCTTTGGTCTTCAGCAATGGTCCATTCTTAATTTCCTCAGTTTTCTGCTGCAAATAGGACTAATTTTGTGATCTTCTTTATTCCTCTTCTCCGTGGACATGAGAACAAGGAGATATTAGTCTTCTAATCTCTAGCAAACTGTTTTCTCTACAAGCAAAAGATTATCTTAATTGTTCTCCTTTTGCTCTGCTTCCATTTGCATTTAGCACTTGGAAAAGCATAGAACTAATTTTAAGCACTGTAAGAACTTTCTTACAGTGCTCAAAATATTTTTAACCACATTATTAATATAAATTATTTTACCCTTGATTAATGTAATTTGTGTGCCTGAAATGGATGATTTGTTTCATTGACATCACTACAGGAAAAAAACCCCAAACAATCTTAAAATTAAGCATTAATAATTCATACATTTTTAGACATTTGTTTCAGTTAAATAAAATAGAAATGTAGTCACATAAAAATCCATACAGTTTTAAGCTGATTAGATCAATAAAGTATGATCTCATGAAAGATTTCATTATTATGTTTCCTTTCTATTATAAGTGACTTTAGATAACAGTTTCTGTATCTATTTTGTTTTGGAACACTGCAAAACTGTAAAGTCAATTTATTGTAAGATCATTCAAAACATTCTGTTAGTTCAAATGAATATTTTTGGTAATGATTTAGTATTACATATATCATAAAGATGATAAAAAATAAAAATAAACCTAAACGATCTCTCCAGATAGTTTAACTTGGAGAAGATACTTGCATCAGCCTTCATAGTGGGATAAAGGGTTTAAGTTTCATTTTCAAAATCAGATGAATTCATATAAAAATATTTCTAGAGTTTAGTTCTGCAGATATAATTGTGGTGAAATGTATGTCACAATATACATCTGAGTCTATAAAGACCTTCAAAAAATAGTCATGAGTAAACCAGTAATTAAAGAAAGTGTTATATATGCTAACATTTTAGTTATGATAAAACAACTGCTTTTTAATGGGAGATGCCAGAAAAGCAAGATAAAGCCAACAACTAAGTCTGAAAGCATAAAAAGAAAAGGGAACTTTAAAAACATATTTACTTACTGTCTGAACATCACCATCTATTACCACTGGCATCACAGTCAGAGAGATTTCATCTTTAGGAGCAACTTTGGAGAACTTACAATAGAGGTAACAAGACACACCTTTGTATGTTATCTTTCATATCAGTGCCTCTAAATAATCTATATGGAATTGGAATGAAAGACTAAAGTATGTTTTTGTTAAATTTATTAAGTTTGCAAAATCTGGAGCAAGAGTTTCTACAAAAAAGGAACAGGTATGTACTTAAATTCAATATATTCACCTTCTCTTCTGATTAAAGCAAAATAGAATTAGGCAATTTAAATAAGTAGTATAATATCAACAGATATGTGTAAATTTTACAGCTGAAAATAGAAACTGAGTTTATTGAAGATTACATTACAATGGTATTACATATATTCCTGTTGTGATACTAAAAAAAATCAATAAAAAATTAATATTAGTAAGTTCTGTATACTTTGGACTGTATTAATAGTGAGAAAAGGGAAAAATAAAATAGGGCAGCTACATCCTAGTTTAAAAAAATGCCATTTGACTTTGAATTAAAACTGTCCTATAGTTGAAACCATTGTAGAATTGAAGTCACACCCAATTTTCACATAGTTAATAAAATCTGTTCACAAATTTGGGATTTGAAAACAAACAAACAAAAAAGCTTTTTGATGCAGGTTTAGTTAGAAGGCAGATTTATTTTCTAATAGTATCTCTTGTAGCTTCCCTTCCCTCTTATGAGGTGTGGAGGGTGCAATTTCCGTGACTCTGCTCTAATTCTTCTGTAACTCTTCCATGGATGCTTTAATGTCAATCAATCCCATCTTTCTGTAGTAGCTGACTGTCCCTCTAGCACGGTTATTCTATTCATTCCATTCATATTGAATTCTATGGTTGCATTAAAGGGACAGTTGGCTAGCATGGGGAGGACAGGGTTTATTGACTAGGCTTCTCTGCAAGAATTACATTGGGATTACAGCACGGATGCAGAAATTGCAGCCTGCTGCTCCATAGAAGCATTTGAATGGAAATGGTGCTGGAAGGGAGGACCTATCAGAGACATTACTAACAGTAAGAAAGTCTCCCTAAAATTAATCCTCATTAAAAACAATTTGGAAAAAAAATAAGTAAACTGAAATTTATTTTTAAGTATAGTGGGTTTGAAGAAAAATACAAAATCATTAAAAGATGCAGTATTTTTTTAAACTACCATTTAAAAAGCTGTTATTCTAAGGACTGTATTAATGTTATACTGTTCTGACAGCAATACTACTATATAGCTTTGATCATCTAAATATCAGGGATATATTAAATCTAAATAGCAGCTTTTGTAAGGAAAAACATTATCGAATATTATGTATTCATTAAAACACAGTTAGCATTTCCATCCCGATTCTTCATTCCAGTGACAATTTAAAAACACACATACCTAGTTTTCTTAAACTGCTATTGCTGATTTTAAGTGCAGAATAAATAGATATTTTAGAGGACTATCAGCTATGTTATTAACATTCACAGATCAAAATCACTCTAAAACCAGACAAATCTTCATTTTGGATTTTGATAGTGATTTAACAGAATTTTAATGCATTTGAGTTAGTAAATGTGTGTTAATATAGTTATATTTTAAGACAGTAAGGTCATTAGTGCATATGGGCATAGTACAATGATTCAAAAACCTCACTGACTGTCATCTTGCTTTAAATTGCTGTTATGAAATTCAAAAAGATATTGCCTATGGTATGAGATACAGATTCATTAAAAGACTTATATTATCCATCTATATCAGTATCTTCAAAGTATTTTTGCAGCATGTCATAGCTTTTAGCTGCTTCCTTTTCATTTTTTGAAACAGTAGTGATCTTATATGATATTATATAAAACATGTATTAACTCAGTATATTCTTCCATCTGAAGCTTCCAATCTAAAATATTTTTTTCCTACAATTTGCAGGTTATTACTGTCATTACTCTTTTTACCTATTTGGGTCCAATTCTATTTTTGCTGTAAGTATTTAATTTTTTATCTCTGTGTCAGTTTTGACAGTTTTGCTCCCTGTAGTAAATAAGATGCCCTATACATTCAGATCAACAGGGGAAAAATAGTGTAATAGGAAATAAGGTTTAGTGGCTTTATTTTATTGATACAAAATACCTACTCCAGAACAGGTTGTGTATACATTTATTACAGAAAGAGTATCCAGGCTTTGATTATCTGTTCTCCAAGCTAATAACACTGATAGCAGTTCTCAACTATCTCAATTTATACTTTTTGGTATGGATATGGATAGTGTTACTCAAATCAACTTTTGGAATATCTAGATACCCTTGTTCTCCCTGATCATAGCTATTATATGCACAGTTACGTGATTGCCACATAGTTATGGCTGGATGGAGTAGTGTTCTGCTTCTGGCAAGGCACAAAAATGTCAAGATCCTGAAATGCGTTGTTTTGACAGGAAGACAGAGAGTATTCAGTGCTGTTTTGTTCAGGTGTTTATTTGGCATCACTGATAAATTAATAACTCTTCCACTCTAGAGAGTCAATTGGCATTACTACATCCGATACATATCAGTTGTATTTGGTTGATTGAACAAGATAGTTCAGCAGGTGATATCACGTTACACACTTTGCTTAGTCTGTTCTTATAATTATGCTCCACTCTGCAGAGTGACTTGACAGAAACAGGGCCAATCAAAGATGGTGTGCTGAATTTCCATGCTTAAATTTCAGTGACACTTCAGGCACACAAGAAGGCTCAAGTCAGCCCTTTTGATGAGGTAGCTCTGCAACATATGGCTTCAAATCTGGAAGTATCAGAAATGTGGGTTTCCATATGATGGCAGTTTTGTTTGTGTTTTCCACTCTGTCCTTGCTTCCCCACTTGCTTATACCCCAGACCTCAGCTTTGTGCCACTTCACTGCCACTTTTGTAGACTTGGTATAACTATGGACTTGAAATGTGATACTACACATCTACTGAAAAGGTCTCACTACAGAAAAACAGTTACATTTTTTAACACAATGAGTTTTCCCATCACTTGCTCACAGGACGATACAGAATGAAAAAGTGCAGAGTGTAGCGCAGGGGCAGGATAAGCCAGATAAAGAAAACTTTGGCAAACATTTCTTTTAAAAAATTGCTTTTCCTTACTTTTTGCATTTTGCTATTGCCAGCATGTTGGGCTGAGACAGAAAGAAGGTGTCATGGTCTTCTTGGGAAATCTTGAAGTTGCCAGAACACCAGCAGGGAAGAAGGAAACAAGGTTTTTCTTGCAAAGTGATGTTTTACCACATCTGGATTCTAGCTTATTGAATAATTCTCTTAGCAAAACTGTCAGGACATAACAGATCGCATGATACTATATTTTCTCTCTTGATTAAAATCTAGGATTAAAAGTCTAGTTTGGTCTCTCAGACGAAATGCTGGTTGAAACACTTTCATTGTTTGTTGTTTATTGAGTTCCTTATTTGTTCAGTGCTACCTATTAGTGTTTAGCCTTTTCAAACTGTTTACCATCTCATCTGGAAGTTTCTTACATAAATACTAAGTACAGGCACACCACAGTGGCACCAAGAATTAGTCTCTACCACAAAACCTTTAGAGAGGGGGAAAAATTACTATCAATCTTAAGATTTCCCTAGAAGAGAGCTAAGCCAGAGTAAAGCACTTACCTTCATCAAATTTTATAACCAAATGTAGGAACTGCTCTGACAATGAAATTAAGTTTGTTCTGTAAATGTTGACTGTTATTGCAGATAGTTTATTACTTGCTTTTTTATTGGCTGAGTCCTGAACTTGGTTTTCCTTGAGTTTTTTATTGTGTTTTTACTTTTTTTTTTTTTAAATTTTGTTTCTTTCGTGGAGGGGTGTGGGTTTTTGAGTTTTTAATTTTTTCCTGTTTATTCATGACTGCTGCCAGACTACATTTACTCTTTTGTGGAACAGTGGAGCACTCAGGCTGCTAAAGTTCATGTCTTTGGCCTTCTTTTCCATAAAGTACTTTTCCATAAAGTACTTGCATGACAAGGAAAAACAAAGAAAAAACACAACAAAAAAATCCCAAAACACAAACAAACAAACAAACAAAAAACAACAAAAAAGCCCCAACCCCAAAAAACCCCAGGAATGCAGATAATCAAAAGCCTTCAGTATCATTCTACAATTATTCCCTCATGACTACTTACTAATGCACCTATACCACTACTAAGACTATTCTTTTTCCCCAGAAGCTAGACCTTATTTTTCTTAGTCCTGGGTCCCAAGATTGTAGTGTACTCTCTTCAGTTTCTTGTATCAATTCAATGCTTAGGTTTACTGCTTACTTAATATTTTCACATTTTATTTCCAGTTTCTACCTTCACTTTGATAAATTGAACTTTCATCAAATTTTCTCTGTGTCCTGAGAGGGTGATCTCTTATCTGTGGGTCTTGCTTGAACTCAATAGCAGTCCTTTTCTTTCAAAGATATTTCTTCACACAGGTGCAAGACATTCTTGCATTTCCATTTCGTTCCTCAAGGGAAGCTGTGTTAGCTATTACTCTGTTACATGAACTCTAACATATAAGGAAGGTCATTCACAAGTCTGATGAGAAAGCATATGACATTATGCTTCCAGTATGCATCCTCACCTTTGTATTATTTGTATGCAAGTTACACTACCTTTGCCAGTAGAGCAAAGGTAAAGATGTGTAAGTTGGCTACTGTAAATGGAACTATATCATACCATAATAACATATTGTGGGGTGATGGCCCCTGATAAGGCCTGATAGGTTGAAGGAGATGTCTCAGCCCCCTGGAGGGATGCTCCTGGCCAAGGACAAAGGCTTTAAAACTGATAAGATTAACATAGGGTGGAGTGTTGTTTAAGAATGACATGGCCCCTCTTTGCAATATCTTCTACAACCACTCTAGGAGCCACCTCCCTTCTGGCATCTGCATCACCATCACCCCCCCAATAGATTGACTTTTAGCCACACAAAACCACATGAAAATAAAAAAAGGTATAAAAAGTGTGTGGGGTTTAAACTCCAGCAGAGAGGGGAAAATGCCACTGTTCTGTGAGGGTAACTGTTGAAGCTTGTCCTGTCTCCTCCTCCTCCTGGAACAATGTCGGGGTGAGAAGACCATGTGTTTTCTATTTTTTCTAACTTTACTCTCTTCCTTTATACATTCTATCTTACATCTTATGCTAACAGATACTTCGATTCTTACTTTATAAGCATTTCCTTTACTAAATGTGTTTTGCTACCTTAATACTAATAACAATAACTTGCTTCACACTTTGCTACTTTATATTCGTTACTGCTTTTTGCTATTCTTACTTTATAAGACCAGCTCTGTTTTGCAACTACAGCAACTTGCTTTACTTTCAATGTGCAGTTTCTTTTTTCAATCATGGCTAGGCTTCGCGAACGAAGATTTGAGAAGGGCACTACCCACGCTTGCTGCAAGCGTGCTGGTGGCTAAAAAGGCCGATACAGGATAGGCAGGTCCAGTCACAAAAGGCACAGCGGAACGTCTCCCTAGGTGACATTGACGAGGAACGGTTCTTTCTGCGTTGTCTTTTCTCCTCCAGACTGACTCTCCGTGCATTCTCAAAGGAAGCAGCAGCGTCGTGAATGGTGTGTCTCCATGAATCCCGATTGGAGGCCAGAGTGGACCATTGGTGGCAGTCAATATGGCCAAGGCTGAGGTGTTGTTTCAGGGAGTCCTTGTATCTCTTCTTCGGGGCTCCTCTCTTGCGGCAGCCGGTGGCGAGTTCACCATAGAGCACAATCTTCGGAAGGCGGTGATCCTCCATCCTGGAGACGTGCCCTGCTCAGCGCAGCTGCGTTCTCATCAGCATGGCCTCGTTACTGCTGACCCCTGCCTGTTCAAGAACAGACACATTGGTCACGTAATCAGACCAGTGGATGTTTAGGATTGAATGGAGGCAGCACTGATGGAAGCGTTTGAGAAGCCGCAGGTGGTGCAGGTAGATGACCCAGGATTCAGACCCATATAAAAGAGTAGACAGTACAATGACTCTGTAGACATTGATCTTTGTACTTTTCTTCAGGTGTTTATTCGACCAGACTCTTTTATGGAGTTTTCTGAAGGCTTTGTATGCCTTTGCTAGCCTATTGTCTATCTCTTTGTCAATCTTACCATCTGAGGAAATGATACTTCCCAGATAGGTGAACTGCTGGACTGACTTAAGCTCTGATTCACCTATGGTGATGTGAGGATGATGGAAGACTTCTTGAGGTGCAGGTTGGTAGAGAACTTCCGTCTTCTTCAGGCTGACTTCCAGCCCAAAAAGCTCAGCAGCCTCTGCAAAGCAGGATGTTAAGCGCTGCAGAGCTGCTTCTGTGTGAGCAATGAGGGCGGCATCATCAGCAAAAAGCAGCTCACGGACAAGATGATTCAGGGTCTTGGTGTGGGCCTTCAGTCACATTAGGTTGAATAGTCTTCCATCGGTACGATATCGGATGTAGATGCTGTTTTCTTCATCAAGGTCTGCTGTGGCTCTTTGGAGCATCATGCTGAAGAAGATTGTGAATAGAATTGGTGCAAGAACGCAACGTTGTTTCAAACCATTGGTTATTGGAAAGGGCTCAGAGAGTGCATCACCATATCTGACTTGTCCACGCTGATCCTCATGTAGCAGGATCATCATTTTGAGGAACTTGGGGGGACATCTCAAACGTTCCAAGATCTGCCACAGGCCTTTTCTGCTCACAGTGTCGAAAGCTTTGGTGAGGTCAACGAAGGTTACATAGAGACCTTTGTTCTGCTCCCTACACTTCTCATGCAGTTGTCTGAGAACAAACACCATGTCTGTGGTGCTCCTATTGGCTCTGAAACCACACTGGCTTTCAGGTAGAAGATCTTCTGCAATAGTGGGTACTAATCTGTACAGAAGTATTCTAGCAAGGATTTTACCAGAAATGGAGAGCAAAGTAATATCTCGGTAATTTGAGCAGTCTGATTCTTCTCCTTTCTTCTTGTACAGAGACTCTTCTTGACTGCATCATGGAGATCTGGTGGTAGTTCGCCTTGTTCCCAGCAATGCACAACAAGCTCGTGGAATTTGGCATGGAGTGCTTGACCTCCATGCTTCCAGATTTCAGGTAGAATTCCATCAACCCCACCTGCCTTGCCATTTTTCACCTGTTGTATGGCCTTGAGTATCTCTCCCATAGTAGGGGCTGCATCCAATTCATGTTTCACTGGTTGTTGTGTAATGTGCTGAATTGCTGAGCCTTGGACTACACGGTTGGCACTGAAGAGAGTCCATCGGTTCAGGATGGAGGTTTTATCTGTTAGAAGCAGTTGACCATCTGCACTGAGTAGGGGGCTTTGAACCTGGTGAGTGGGTCCATGCACTGCTTTCAGGGCCTCATAGAATCCTCTTTGGTCACCCAAATCTGCACATAGTTGTGTCT